>NC_142168.1:1416379-1696390 GCF_029865625.1 Vigna umbellata
TCAAGATTAGGTTAGTCCCGCATCATTAAGATGAAGCTTGAACCCACACATTCAAGACAATGTCGGGCTTAGCTTGATCAAGACCGAATTGAATTGGGCTCAAGTCAAACTGAGTAAACCTAGACTTAAGTCGAGTCGAGTTACCCTGAATCCAAGTTAAGTATAGCCTCCCAAGTTCAAGTTGAGAAGTCAATCCATCACTAGGTCAAAACAAGTCAACCTTGATCCGTGTTGAAACGAATTGGATTGGGCTCAAGTCAAGAAGATGAATTCATCTAGGCCTTGGTTAAGGCGAGTGAATATCATTAGTTGCGTTGGGATAGGTCTATGTTCATTCTAGTTAGGATTGACTCGTGTTCAGCCAAGTTTAGCTATGCCTAGAGTGTTTTTAGTCTCGAGTACAGACTAGTCTAATTAAGACCACGTTGGGTCCAACCCAATCAGGACCAAGTCTAGTTAAGTCCATGTTGAGCACAATCAACAAAGCCCTAGATAGAACTAAGTAGGCCTAGGTCGAGGTCTAACTGAATTAGTTTGTGTTCGATTTACCTAAATCCAGATTAAACTAAGTTTAGTTGGTCCATGTTGAGTCAGCCGCATGTGGAATCAAACACTTACTGAGTCATATCTATCCAAGTCAAATTCTTGGGTTTGTGTTTGGTAGATTAAGCCTACATCGTTTAAGATTATGTTAAGCTGAATTAGGTTGATTATCGATTAGGTCGATCTCATGTTGAAATTTATTATAATTTACAAAATGAATACAATAGTGATTCAATTTAAATTAAAATTGAAAAAATCCAAAGTTAACATTGATTTAGATTTTAAATTCAATCTATTTTATTGGATTTGAATTTAATCTAGACAATTTTGCAACATAAAGGGAAATAAGAGTAAAATGGGAATTTTAAATTTTATGGGGATGACGGAAGAAAAAATGGAGGTGGAAGATGAAGGAACCCTAACCCACTCCATTAGTGATTGTTATTTGGTGGTACACTTAACCCCATTAAATTGTCATTGAGATTAAAGAAATAATCAGGTTATTTATTATAGATCGGTAGATTAAAGAGATTGGTTGAATTATTTCAAAAATAAATTTATTGTTTTGTTTTTTTTCTTTCTTTTTTAATATAAAAATAGGAACCAAATTTTAAATGACTCAGATAACCATGAAAAAAAATAATAAGCATATAATATTTCATGTTTATATATATATATATATATATATATATTATATAATATATATATATATATATATAAAGTAAAAGTAATTTACTTTCCAGGAAACATATTCAGACTAATTTTTAATATTTTATATCAATCAAGTTGACAGAATCATAAAAATATTCAGATTGAGTTAATATATTTATATTTAAACATATTCATAAACGTTGGTTGACATGATAGAAACTGCTTTTTTTAATCAGCAAGAACTTCTTATGTCTCTCTTTAAACCAACTAGCTCATAATTCCCGACACCTAAAAATATACTTAAACACACAACATTAATTTTAATTTTTTATATTAAACAAGTTATCCGAATCGCTCTGTAAAAAATAAAGTTAACATAAACAATAGTTAAGCCTACATTTTTAATGGCCCGAAGTCTTTTTTCCATCAAAACCTCAAGAGTATTTCTTCTTGCACCTCCAAAGTTTCTCCCTGTCCTTTCAAAATTTCTAAAATATTCTTTTGAGAAGACTACATTTTTTTTCTCTCTTATAATTACTCCACTCACCTACTACCCTTTTTTTTAACATGATGTATCTCCTTTCACTTGAAGAAATTTTAAACTCTAGTAACTCAATAAATTTCAAAATCCAATTAAAAAATTCACTAAAATTATAAATCCAATAAATTTCAAAACTAATCAAATTTCGATCCGATTAAAACACTCGACAAATTTGATATCTAATTAAAGAACCTAACGAATTTTAAAATTAGTTGACACATCTAACATATTTTCAAACTCATTTAACATATTCCAATTATTTTAACTTTTTTATTTTTGTTTTTCTCATATTTTGTTTTATTTTTTTAAATATCTTTTAATTGTTTTTGTTTAATAAAATATATTGAAATATCAATATATTAAGTTACATACAAATATTAAATAAAACTAAATATTTATTAAATTTTAAATTAAAAAAATTGAAAATATGTTAAATAAATTTGAAATCCGTTAACATACATTAATATGTTAATTTTATATAGAAGTGTTAACGGATTTTTAAATATGTTTAATATATTTTTAATTTAAAATTTAATAAATATTTACTTTAATTTAATATTTTGATATAATTTAATATATTAATATTTTAATAATTTAAAATATATTTTATTAAATTAAAACAAGTAAAAGATATCTAAAGAAATTAAAAACATGAAATGCAAAAAAGAAAAAAAGTTCAAACAGTATGAAAATGATGGTCGAACTTAGAAATGTAAACAGATTTCAAAATCGTTGAAAATTTTAATAAATTTCAAAATCCATTTTAAATTCTGTTGATGAAAACTTTGTTTTCACGGATTTCAAAATTTATTTAAACACTTAAGCAAAAATCCGATTAAAGTTCAACCAACCTTTCAACTTTCATGGACGGAGTAGAGAAAAAAATGGAGAAGAAAAAATGTGTCATGGTAGAGTGAAAATGTAGAAGAACTTTTGAAGGTACAGGAATCTAGATTTACAAACAGAGTTGTGTCATGGTAGGTGAGTGTGTGAGTTTATTAAATCACTGAAAAAGTTAAAATGAATTACCTAAATTGAAAACATTTTTAACCAAGGCTAGTTTTGATATTTTATTGAAAAGTTGGAGGTGCAAGAAGAACTTTGGAGGTGTAGGAAGAAACACCCAAACCTCATAGTGCTGATTTTTCAGGCCAACCATTAAGTTTAACCTGCTTGTCACATATATGGGGCATTAATTTTCTAAGTTTTTTAATTAAACAGTATGAACTAACAAATTAAGTTGTAGTATGTACTATTACGTGTTGTAAGCTTCAATGACCAAATAAGCATTTGTCTAGCCAGTGATAGAAGGTCAATTAAGTTAGCACATAAATTAGTATATAGAATGACAAGATAATGCGAACAAGAAATAAGAGCTTACCCATTTTCCTTTTCCACCTAAAGAAACAGAGACTTCCAGACCAAGAATGAAAATAAGACTACGCTAACAAATTTCAAGCTTTTTCAATCAAGCCACTCATGGCATGATCAGTGTTGTTAGAAAACGAAACAGCACCTTCCGATCTTCCAAAACTGATAAACCAAAGCAGTCTATGTTCAATTCATTTACAGTTAAGTTCATTTGTTTCTCCAGTTCCACCTTAGTCCGCCAACATTCATCCATTAAAGCAACCTCGACCCTTTATATAATGCAACAGATTCCATCACGCTGGTTATATTATATACAATTGTGTTTGATGAGATTCAGGCAGGGCACCATCTGTTACATGCATCTTAGCGAGTTGTATATTTTTTCCAATTTTTTATTTGGAACAGAACATTTATGTACATGGTTTCACTAGTAATCTGACACGACTCATTTCATCTCCTACTACTCTTTTCATAAAACTTAACCTTCAAAATAAACATTGTAATGCAATAGATTTCGAACTAGGGTAAATGATCCCGTAGATACTGAAATACCTATGTAAAATGCAAAGCATGATTTACAATATAATTAACAACTACTGGGTATTTCTACCATTGGTAAAAAAAATAAAGAAATTCAGGTACATATTACCCGGGTCCATTTGATCCATAATTCGTGAACTGAACCATGATATTTTTCTCCTAAACCAAATCAAATTAAATCACACGCTTTTAAGATCCCTTGAGAGATTCTCCACGAGAATAAACATTAAAGTTTCAATAGGGAAACTCTCAAGCACTTTTAACTTAAACAGAAATTCCTCATTTAACAAGTCAATTAGTTCTCGGTACGGGAGTACATAATATGATATTTAAACTACTCTTTAATAATTTTCAAACGATAGTTCAAGAAACGTACACAGAAAAGGAGGGGGGAAGTCAGTAAGTTCCAATGAAGAATAACTCATGAATTAGTTTCTAAATTTAACGTTCCGCAGAAAACCGCGATAGAAAGAAAATTTCTGATTCTAATGAACATACATAAAGTGGAAACACTTCTACTGTCAAGAATTTAAGAAAACAAAACCGACAGGAAATGGGAGTGCCAAGTATAATAACAAATATAACACAGTGACAAGGCAATACATAAACACCTAAACATAGTGTGTGCCCAACTCTACAGTGAAACATCCTAAAGTTACCTCACCCAGAAAAAGAGAAGCAAATATTCAAAACCCCTCATGACATGAAAGATATAGCCCTCCACCATAAGCCCATGCGAACAGGAAAAATTATCTGCAATAAACAGAAAGAGTATTTTTTTTCAGCATCAAATTTCAATATGATTAATGAAAAGCAAAATGATGTAAAAAACTCGACTGCACAATAAACAGTGAAAACATTTTAGGAAAAGATGGATTTTTAAAGTTTTAACAGTCGAGATGAAAAAAAAAAATTTAATTTCAGTTTATATTTGAGTAATAACTAAAATCTGCAAAAGGCTTTTTTTGAAAATATTTAAGTTGTTATTTTTCAACAACTATTCTCCCTTTTAATTTTCCATCTCTCTTTCATATTCTCCCTTTTAACTTTCCACAAATACTCTCTTTCATATATTAAAGTCATTTTTTGTCTCATCCAAACAATTATTTTCAATTCACTTTACAACTTTACTCAACAAAAAGTCATTATGTAAACCTCTTCTGGAAATAAGAAACGCTGAAATGTATCATAGTTTCACGCTTCCATTTATGACACTCAAAATGATAAATATATACTTAACAACACCACCATCCAGATGTTAAATCATCTAACAGAAGGAATTTGAGAAGACTTGCGAACATCCTTAAGCAGTAGAGGACCAATTTTAATAAACTATGTGGTTTTCTACCAATACGATGCTCACACAATGTCATCAAGTGAATTCCACTTTTCTTTTCTTTCTTTTTTTTGACCTCATGATCTCTTCATATCAATTACCAAATTCAAATAGCTTTGAGCACACGATGGATCTTCTAAAGTCTAAGACTCTTGATGCTCTTCACTTGCTTCACTTAAATTAAGAAAAAAGCAGTTTACCAAAAGAGCCTTAACTAAAGTGACCAAGTACCTTCAGGGATTTATTTGATCCTTGGATGAAATCCCTACTTTTCCCCCATTTTGACCTACCCTATCCCGCTTCCACTACTAGGTCACAGATCTCCTTTATAACACTTCGTCCAAAGAAGTATTTTCAATACTAGTTCCACAGATTAGGAACTCAATCTACAGTGATGTATCTCCAAATGAGAAAAAACATTATGGCGGTCATTCAGATCGGTTTGGCCCTTCAAAATGAAGTCACATAAATTAACATGACCTAGGCACATTAACTTAATTACTACATCCAATTACACAATCTATGACACTAATGTTTTACCCTGATCTTCAAAAAACAACTGTATTATATCCCAGTAAGTTGTTGAACACCACAACATGTATAGGAGCAGACTCTGAGGCGGAAAATAGGACACTCGTTTTTCTCATGTTAAAACCATTTGATACGGAAGGAAGATAAACCTTCAAACAATAAGGCTTCAATAAGACGGAATTATCAAATACAATTAAGATAGCAGGGGGCATCAGGTTTTCAGCTTAGAGAAGCTTCTTTCTAATCTCATAATTTAGTAAATGAGTGACCATGTTTGCTTTCCTCTGAGAAATATATCAATTCCCAACAAGGTCGTTTTGTATAAGAGACTAAACAAAGCTTTTCATGGATGTTCAGTTAGACACCCAAAATTATTTCCCCTTTAGCTCTAAAATCTTTCAAGTAAATCAAAATAGGCAGTCATTTGAAAATAAGATCACAGAGGAAAGAAGACCCTCATAAAAAGTGAGAAATGCCAACTTATTTTGTTGTACAACACCCAACAGCAAGAAACTGATATCTTTTTTGGTATAAAGATCACCTAAGCAAGTTTTACCTTCACCAACAAAAGGATTTCCATATACACAGCTACGAATCAAACATTATTTTCCAAAGAACAACTCTATTATTGGATAAAAATAATGTGGGACCTGTTAATAAGGAGTAGAACTCACATCGTTTGGTAGAACCCACATGAATCCTACTCAGTAACAACTAATGTTCCTCACGAAAATTTAAAAGCAAATTGAGCCACACAAGCATTATATATAGCAGTTTATGGTAAAGATATCAAAGCACACTTTTACATCATGAATCCTGCATAAAATAATATTAGTTATTGAAGATATCCCGAATCAAATCAATAATGGAATAGAATAGCATACCTAAATTTCTTTCCACAAAAAAAATAAGGCAGGACCTAACTTCATGATGTGTGCTTGTCTGGATGGCTTCGTTTAGCTTTGCGTCGTGCATGGTTATTTCCACTTCGAGAAGGTTTATTCACTTTTTTATCGCTGCAGACAATAAAAGTCATTACTATTAAGTTCCAAATATATGTGTAAAGAGAACATACAGATCAATATAAAGCAAATTAGTGCACAAATTTTGAAAAAGATTAAAGATCGACCAGAACACAGCTGAAAACACTCTAGCCACAAAAATAATGGGTAGAGCCAAAAGAGCCGAGGCCTGCAAAATTGTCAAAATATTAGTCATTTCACCTAATCACTGACAATTTCAGTAATACTTATCAGGACAGAAAATCATTCATTACCGCAAACCATTCTAACTCTTTAGTAGCAAGAGGTCTGGTGAGCTCATGCTTTTTCAGTGTCTCTTGGACAGTGGCTTGGACCTTCATTAAAAAAAAAATCAATACCAAAATGAAAATGCAATTAATCCTAATTTCAATACTAGGCAAAATTTTCAGCATTTATTAATTAAACAATAATTAGAAAAGTCAACAGAACTCTTTAATAATGTAGTAAAATCAGATGAAAAAGTCATTTCAGATCATGGAACTAAAATGAATTTCAGTGAGTATGTCATCAAGATATTAAAATCCTAGCTTTAGGTCAGAATCACATTATGGTAAATGAAAGGAACTTTAGAAACACTTCTAACCAAATCTGTTTTCAGCAACATCACTTCTATGTCTAAATCACAGTACAACCGAGCAAAAGTAAAATGTTTTAGCATGTAACAGTAAAAAGACTATGAAATGAGCAGACCAGTATGAATAAAATTGGCTCAGACCAGTCAATCTGACCAGTTAGACAAAAAACTGGTAGAGTCCAAGGAAGTTTTGGATTGGAAATGCTATTTGAACCAGATCAAAGAAGTATGTACCAGATAGTTTTCTATGGATGACAGTGTGATTAAATTATTTGAACTAATCATGTTGAATTTTAAAACAACACAAAACACTCTATTTTTTAATGATTTTTTATTATAAAATATGAAGCTTCTGTTAGCATGCAAAGTGAATTCTCTTGACTACAGCTCACCCGTCAATATTGTACAATCTCCCAGGTCTGAATTCTTGAATTTTCACGTTGTGTCTAGCACTGTGCACACAGTTACTAATTCAATTTAAATGTTTACTTGATGGGTAGTGTATTATCCTGCTAAGTGAGGAAATTTTGACAGAAGTTTATTTCAAAGTTTCAGTAATAGGACTTCAATCCAAGACACAAGCACTTTAAAATAAATATTATTAATAGAGTAAGATTTTTATTTAACACAAAAACATAATACTTTTAATACAAACTTAAAAAAACTTATATGCACCACTTCATGTGGTTCAAATAGTGATTCAATAGTTTGACCAATGACCCATTAACCTAAAAGCCTTTACTGAGTCAATGATCAGTTTGGTTGATAACATTCGGGCATACCACTCACATTGCCCCCTTAAATGAATAAATATATGTAAAGGAATAATTTCTCCTTTATTTTCTTTAGTTCTATCATACTGAGTCCTGATAATATATATAGGGCTTTAATCTGACTCAAACACCTTTAGTAAATTTCATAAAACCAATACAAATTCTTTCTTTTATTTCTTCACAATTCTGATATGCAAATATATGAAGTTTCCTTTGACTATATTTCTTCCTTTAAAAAAAAAACAATTAAGACTGATTACGGGAATGACCAACTATAAATTTCAAAATACATACTGCCAACCAAAGTTTATATTGCCAATTTTCTCATAAGTAGATACAGTGCAAGAGGAATACAATTAAAAAACAATAATAGCGCCGATATCAACAATAAATAATGGCAAGCAATAAGTTATTGCATATACTTCCTTTCTTTAACAACTAAAAATGATTGAAGGAAAGGACAACTACATGTTTCAAAAGACAGACTGTCCAACCAAAGTTTACATTTTTCAATTTTTTTTTTTAAATACGGTGCAAAAGGAAAACATGTAAAAAAACAATAAAGGTATTTATATCAGCAATAAATAATGATAAATACAATAAGGATTGCACAACTTTTCCAATATTCTAATAAAAGATGAAGACTGAAACCTGGCGATGATATGTAGTAGCTGATTCCAAAAATTTCCCATAACTATGAACAACTTTATTTGTGTAGGGCTTCAAAACCACTTGTACTTTATCAACATGAGGTTTAGCTGCAACAGCAATCTGATCAATGTATGGCTTGCTGAACTTTCTAGCTTCCTGTCAACCAGTAGTCTTAAGAGACACATCTGCAAACAAAACCAACAAAACAAAAGGATGAATTGAAGAGGTTTGTACCTGATAATAAGGATGAACAAATTCTTTTGCCTTGCTTAAATGGGGAGAAATTGTCTTCCTGGTAGCCTCATAACCTTCAACAGTTTTTGTGGTCAATAATTGCAAATGCGGTTCAGCACTTGTTTTCACCACAGACCACTGTTCTTTTACAGCAGGGACCCATTTCTTCAATTGAAAAAGGAGGAAGTGAAAATGAAAACAATTTAGTTTGGCTGGGTATTTAAGAAAATGAAAAGATATTTACAAACGAGGAAGATCGCAAATGGATACCAATTACCATATTATCAGGACGAGGGTTAAAAAGAGACAATTCGGAAAAAAGTCCATATGAACTAAAATTGCAGTATACCACTGGTTAGAAGTGCATGCTTTTTGGCTATTCGTTACACGTAAATAGAAACATGCCCAGCAAAGCATAGCAAAAAACTAAGTAAATGGAGGTCTTACAGTTTTAATGGTTTCCACATGAGGTTCAGCCCACTTTCCAGCTTGTGCCTTTTTATCTAGGGCCTAGAGTAAATAGGAAAGACATTTAAATAAAGAAGCCAATATGACTCGCTTGCAGTGATAAAGAAACAAAATAAAGTGTATTTGTAATAGATTAACATATCAAAAGAAATAACAGAAACAGAAGAATAATAGCCAAAATGAAAACCAATAACATTACCTTTTGAGCAACCTTTTCCCAAACAGGTTTCCCATGTTTGTTCCATTGAGTCTCAACACAAGACTGGTAGAAAAATAAAACTCTCAGAACTGGTGAGGAAGGATGTTCTAACAAAAAACATCAGAGGAGATACAACATAGACTCACCTTACTATGAAGATAGTGTACAGCAAGCCAAGGTGGAAGCCAAGCACCACGTGTCTGATTATAACACCAGTATGAATCAATTCAATGTACGTAATTATAATTATTAATATGATAAAAAATTTCGAGAAAATGAAATGGTTTTCTAATCTATCATTATTTGTAGCAATAGGCAACTGCTGCACACAAAAACAAAAAATGGAAAAATCTAAAATGCTACAATTTAACAATGAAATAGAAAATATTAGATATGAGAAGAAAAATATGGTGAAATCATTACATTACACAATCCATTTCAAAATATTAAGATTATGGACATTCGTTTTGAACTCAAGATTTTAAGTTTTTCATCTTTGAAGTGAATATGGTGAAATCATTACACAAAGCCTTTCAAAATAATAAGATAACGGAAACTCGTTTTGGACTAAAGATTTTATATTTTTCATATTTTGAAGGGTATTTAGACTAGGAGTTCCAGGTCGTGGATATTAAACTGGATCTAAGCAAGGCTAATGGTAGTTTGGCAATTGCTTGGAGCTACATCAAAACCCCACAACATATGTTCAGTCTCACCCTGGTTATCCATGAGTCCGACTTAAACATACTAAGGCTGAGATTTCTATGATTGAATCACATGCTAGTTTGAGTTACAGTGTCCAACAATGGTTAGAGCTTTCTATTGTCCCTTGTTGGTGTTTGGAGTGTTTGTCAAAAAAAAAAAAGGAATGTCTAAGTGCAGCTTGTAAACGTAGCTCTCCATGGTAACCGCACTCAAAGGATCAAATCAAGGATGAATGATGAGATTTTACCTTTTCTATTTTATGAAGTTTAAGTTATTACGAGCTTATGGATTCTGTTCATTAAGCACTGAATTTAATTGAAAAACAATCCATCAGAAACCAGTATTTACATGTACAAGTATTTTCAAATAATATTTTATTTAGTATTTAACATGAACAATTCACTTTTATTTGACCTCCAGTGTTTTTTAGTAAAATATCAATTTAAGAACTCCAGTCCAAGGTAAGAGCCACCATGTTTATCACAAAGCAGTGTACTTAAATGGCTGCTATGGCAGCACAAAATCACCATTACATAGTCGAATTTTGTGGATCGACAATCGCAACTCCTTCTGTCATTGCCATGATTGCATGATGCAGCCTACATCGTCCTGCCATCTCCAACAAGCCTCCACTCAATTGAACTTTAAGTTAATTTTTAATTTTTGTGCATTTATTTTTATTAGCATACACCTTAACTTTTTTATACATACACAATTCATCTTTTCAACTGCTATGCAACTTCAGCTATTTTCTCACGATTTTATCCAATCCAATCAGTAAGCAATAGCAGTGTCACACAAAGACTGAGCCTAAAAGCTAAGCAATGACATCCAATTAATTCATTTATTTTCCTGCATTATTGTTAATAATATGTTGACATTTTCAATAACAACCCTAAAACCTTAACCAACAAATAAACTATTCGCAATTTTGCAAGGCTATAAATAAAATGACAAAGAATTTAAAGATATTCTTCAGTTTCAGATAGAAGGCACAACATCGATAGCTAAAACGGCTATCAAAATTTACAGACGTGTAAGAATGATATAATGATGTAGGTATTAAACTGAATTGGTGAATTATTACCGAACTCAACTCTGCTTCTATGACAGCTGCCTCAAACTTAGCCTTCACCATCTCTTCCTAAACAAGAATATTAGGTGAAAATCAAAAGACTTCAATCAAAAATATCATCAAGCATCCTCCTGCACAACATAGACAAGAAAATCTATGCACTGACATACCTCGGTAACTTTAAGAGCACGCTCCGTTTTCTGAATCTGTGTCCTCTGCTCCTGGTTTATCTTTTGAAGCTGTGAAAAATGTACTTACTCAGGTCACCGCGTCATCCTTAGACAGAATATATTTGAATAACTTGAAAATCGATTACAGTACTGCAGGTAACTAGTGAAAAATAATGACATAATGGTTTTTAATTCGTTTTTTGGATGTAATAGAGGTCAATAGTAATTCTCTTAGATCTAAAATGAGAGTCGGATCAACCTAAAGCCAACAGCAGTAGATATTATTATCATACCAACTAACAAAAAACTAGCAGCTAATGATGATGCTGCAGTAATACACAATACATCAGAGGATGGATGCACGTCAAGCCAAGCATAATCCAAAAGCATGCACCAAAAAAATGAATAGTAAATTCGACATGAAAATAAACAAACAGCAAGGTGCGGCTGCCTGCTGAGCTGACAACGTCAGTTTCTAAGACCTACTGAAGCCTCCAACCAAGAGAATATCCTAATTCACACTTGCTTGTCAATAATAGCATAAAAACTTCTACACCATTAACATCTCAAAGCAAACTCTACGAAAATTTCCAAATTTGAGGAATCAGAACATGCAGCATGTATTAAGTCATAGTGGAAAGCGAAAAGTAGAGATAGGCAGGACTATACATGCAAAAAAAAAAATGGCAGAGAAGTATAGCATGTTGTTCAAAGCTAGAAGAATACAGTTACAATTACAATACAAACGAAGGAGGAAAAAGGAGAATGGCATGTGAAAACCAAAAGGTAGATATGTAGAAAATGGAGATTAACGTATGCCCTTCCCAAGTGAGAATTGAACATGTGAAGGTGCATAAGTTACTCCTAGAACAGATCAATTTTATTACAAGACACATTGATAAGAAGAAGTGAAATGAAAAGGGAATATAACTCAGCGTATGTGTAATTAAAATACTAAAGTATTTACACAAAAATCAACTGTAAATAGTGATTAAGAATTAGTTTCAAGGACAAAACAATAATGAGGTGCACTTAAGGCACATTAGTTAAAACAGAACTGTTGGTAAACGTAAAACTTACATCTTCTAATTTTGAGTTCAAGTCATTAACTTTTTTCTCTAACCCAAGCACTCGAGTTTCCCAGTTCCCTTTCTCCCTGTTTTGTGTTTCTAGTTCCCCTTTAAGCTTGTCCACCTGCATAAAGAATTTCTGAGTCTGCACTATAGAATAATGATCATACAAGACACGTCTACTGGCTGATTTATAAGTAACCTGATTCTGTAGTTCAACAGCCCGTGCATGAGCCTTTCCGACTTGCTCTTCAGCATCCAATGACCCTTTTTTCTGAGAGGAAAAATATTTTTTAAAGTTTTCTAAGTACAATTTATTAACAAAAAAAAAATACTACCAACAATACAATAAAGCATGAGAATGGGATGCTTACACTAACCACCGATACTCAAATTATCATTATTACATGAAGTAACAATACCACATCAATATTAAAAAAAGAAAACATCTGTGTAATGAAGAAAAATTGTAATCCAGGTCTAGTCCCACACCTGGAGAGAAGCAATATCATTCTGCAGGGACTGTATGGTGACCGATTTATCTTGAATAATTTTTTCTTTTCCGGCCACAATTTCGTCCTTCCTCTTCACTTCTTCTGACTTTTCTCTGATTTCAGATTCTTCAAAATAAAATTAAACACGACACATGTTAGTCATAAAAAGAAACCGTAAGAAATCAGCATGTATCCAGATGAAAAAGGGGAGGGAATTATAACTCCTTGAATTCAAATGACATGAAACGAAACCATAAAAAGAAGTCATTACAATCGTAAATCGTTAGCAAGTACGCAAAAAAGGTACTTGTATAAAGATCAATCAACAGCACTCTCATTGACAGCATAAACAAAAACCAGAAATTGCTATTTAAACACAGCGACTGCACCTAATTTAAAACCGTGAGCACGACAACACTACGACTCACAATCATAGCACGGTCCTAATTTAAATTGCAGAGAAACAAAAATCGTAAACGCGGACTTGCTGGTGACCGAAGAGTGCAACTACTAAAATTAAAATCTGGAAATGAAAAAAATCGAGATTAAAAACAGAGTTAGGTTTTCATTTTGCATAGAAGACGAAAACAGACCGAGAATTCGGATCTTAGAATTGAGTTGATCTAATTGGATCTTGAAGGCAGAGGAATCAGGCTCTGCTACGCTTCCGTCGACGGAAACATCAGCCTCGGCCCCGACGATGGCGAAAATTAGGGCTACTGAAAACGCAAAGAAGAAGAGCTTCGTGGGCGCCATCGCAATACAGATTTGCTTTGCCGCCAACAAAGCTTCGGAGAAAAACACACCCTCGTCGGTGTTCTGATATTTATAACACCTTCGTCGTTTACAAGAAGCTTTTCTATTTTGCTTTTCTTTTTCTCTAGAAATAAATAGTAATTGAATATTCATGTTTTTCTTTATTATATAGTATATACTGAATGTTGATGATACATACCCATACACTCTTCACGCTATAATTGAATCGGCAATTGTCAATTATAGAATTTTTATTTAATTTTACAAAAATAGCCTAAAATTAAACCTTTTCTTTTTTTACTCAGTGGTTTAATAAATTTCAGAAAATAAGGAAAAAGGGAAGCACGAGGTGGGCGTGGCGTTGGAGAACCTGATCTGATCTTTTATTTTAAAAGACGATGCGATGTGAACAAGTGGCAACTCAGGCCCACCAAAATCTAATGATTCATCCATAATAATATTGATGCAAGACATGTTTGTTCACAATCGATTAACTTTTTCAATTTTTCCAAAATATAATTAACTTTTTCTATGCTGAATAAATCTTTTAGGACAGTAGTAAAATCAAGTATTTCTCATTAGTGATTTTCATAATTAATTTCACTGTTCCAAACTTTAAATTTATATGGAAAAATAATTTTCTAGAAGATCATAAAAGAGAAATGTGGTTGAGTAGTTGTGTGCTTCGGGTAGGTGAAGACATCGTGGGAGGTTTGAAATGGATTACATCACAGGACCAACAAAAGTAGTTGACTATTAAGAGATTTTGAAAACATGCGAAATAGTGGTAGGGGAGTTTTATAAAAAATATAAATGTTGATTTATCGAGAAGGATTTAATTGGTGAAATCAGAGTCCAATCAGATAAAACTATACTTTGATTCCCAATAATATATATATTATTTAAATAATAATTTGGAAATACTACATTTTACTATTTTCATTGCATTATTTATTATACTATCAGATACTTTATTTTATTTTTTTCGTGTTCGGGATTTTCTTGATAAATTTATTTTACCAAAATACTTTTTTTCTCGAGAAAAAATAGCAAGATTGTTGTCAAGATGTTGTTTTTTTATTATGGAAGTCGATTAACGTTATTGATGGATATTATTTATTAAACTAATGATATTGATATTTTACGAAAGACTGACTGTGACCACATGTGTTGTGTTGTGGGAGTGAAAAGGAGAAAAATTCAATTCTATGGATGGAAACTTGTTTTTGTTTATTCCATAAATGATGAATCGCATGTTCACGTAACAAAGACTATGACTACTCAAGCAACAATATCCAACGGCCAAAAAATATATAAAATTGATTGAAAATGTCATTCAAATGAAAATATAATAAAATAAGTGGCACATGAAAACATTGCCCAAACAAATATTTACAGACATATATGCTGCGAACATGTTGAATTTTTTATTTTTTTCTACGTGAGACGTGTATAAGGAAAAATTGGAGATTAATCAAAATAAAATTATTTAAAATATAAAAAATGTGTATGATTAATTGCAAAGTCATCGAAATTTTACGTCAGATGAAAAATGTCCAAGTTTATATAAAAATTCGCATGTTTAATTTTATATATATATATAGTCCTATGTGTCTTTGTGACATTTCAACAGTGACGATGGTAGTCCGAACACAATGGTTTCACGACATTAAAGTTGAGAAACAAAAATACAGGACATAGTCGATGAACTCACGGCATTTTGTCTTATGATTCTACGTTGTATTTAACTTAAGTCAAAATATACTGTCCTTTGTAATTAACTGAAAAAATCTTATGTTAAAAGTGATAAATATAAAAATTATTTTTACATAAATGAAAAAAATAATACAAGATTTTAATTACTAAAAGGATAAATATATTTTGACATAAATTAAATAGAACTATAAGATTAAATCTTATATGGCTGTTAAAACTAATAAATATAAAATTTATTTTTATATCAATGAAAATTTCAATCAAACCACCTTATGTAAATATATATATATATATATATATATATATATATATATATATATATATTTCCTAAAATAAGTGTTGATCAAATAATAATATGCGAGTTTTAAATCTAATTTAATTTTAAAAAATGGTTTGTAATATTATTATAAAAAGGACCTTTGATATTTTTTGTTATGGATTTAACTTAAACTCGACGTTTTATAAGAAAACGTTGAATTTTACATGGACGTTAATTGACATCGTATTTCACGTGGATCACACATCAATTGATGTCGGTTTGATACTATTTGACCTCGAATTTGTTTTTGTTTTTAAAAAAAATTGTTTTTACAATAATACCACACATGAAATACAGAAAATGATCCCAACGCATCACAAAGTTATATATATCATGGGTTTCAAGTAATTAAAATACTAAACAACAACCAACCAAAATATTAACCTTTTTGAAGGGTTGAAAATGAAAAACACCGAAAGAGAATGAGCACAAGAAGTGGAGAGGGAAAACGTCGCTGTCGAGGTCCGAGAACTCGCGCACAAGAATTGCACCAAAAGTCAATGAAAACAATTTTTAGTCGATGCAAATGAAAGATAATGGTTCCAAACATAATGTAATTTCTACAAAATAATTTAAAAAAGTGTAAAGTGGAAGAAAACTCACTTGAACGATAATGACAAACCAGAAAGCAAGACGAAAAGACAAAAACAACGAGAGAAAAAACGCAAAATGATGCTCACGTTATGGAAGGGATCTGGCGTCGGCCCCCTTCCCAGTTGACGTCAAATTGCTTTAAGACATCGGCTCCCCATTCGCAGTCGATGTTTAAGTTGTAAAAAAAATTAATATTGACATCCAAAATGAGGTATTTTCGCACATTTTTTACGTTCGTGGGTGAAAGGACCGAAGTCTGATTCAAATTAGATGTCAAAGGACCTGTAGACAACATGTAAAATCAATATAACAGTGACTTTTCAGTTTTGTTTGCAGACTTTTTAACATCTGTGAGATACTCTTGGAGTCGAATCTATAATGACATTTTCTTTATAAAACTAACTGTCACCTGTCATTTTTTATGTTAGATTTTTGTTCGTTAAATGTTAAATGTGTGATGTTAAATACTATTTTTACACTAATGTAATTAATATATATATATATATATATATATATATATATATATATATATATGTTTATTTATTTATTTGAAGTTTACCTTAAGTAAAACTTTTAATATTTAATATATTTCGTATATTCATATCCTTCCTCGTTTGTTCTATTTTGGTTATTTTCCTTCTTTCTTGTACTCGTAATATTGAGTATCTCAAAGTTAGAAGGACAAAAGTTCTAAATTTTACCAGTTTTAAATCACAAGAGTATTAATAGAAATGCACGGTGGTTTTAGGTTTCAACTTTTGTAACTAATGAAGTTTTTACGTTCACAATTCAATGTTCAAGTCTATTGATGTTTCAATGAGAGGTCTTTGTTTTACACCAATTATTTATTAATAATTGTGAACTTTTCTAACATATCATACGTCACTCAAGTAAACATATTTTTTAGGATAATGATGTTTTGACAACATTTTTTTGACAATATTTTAATATAATTTATGTATCATTCTATGATTGGTCCAAAATTACTTCACAATTAATAATAATAATAATAATAATCATAAACATCAACATTGATTAATCACATAATGACACGTAGATGATGTTAAAATGCTGTCAAAAAAATATTATCAAATTATCATTGTCCTATTGTAAAATCTCATATTTAATATTATTCTTATATATGTACTAGTATAAGAGGGTGTTTCTTTTACTTTCTACTTGTTTTCCTTCATTTTGTTCACCGTGTTTCTAATTATTTGTCATTGGCATTGCCATTGATTATAAGTTGGATGTAACATCAAGTGTGTGGAGGGTTGATGTGGCTAGTGATTTATCGTTAAAAGCGTAAGTTATTTTTCTTTTGTTATGGCCGAATAAGTTAGCATAAGGGATAAGGGCTAAGGATTGTATACTTTGTGAAGACTTAGTGTTTTTCTTAATAAATAATTATATTGATTAATTTATGTTTCGGTAAATTGGTTGAGGCCGAGATACGCGTACTGAATCTTCACCGCTCCTTCCAGTGATGCTGTTGTTGTCGCGTCTCCTTCTTGTCTCCGACGCTCAAGTAAGAAAAGGGTTATGGAACCTCAGCTCTCAAGAAAGTGATTATAATGTTACCCTAGAATATTATCTAGTGTGTAAAGGGAACGTACTTGGACTTTTGCCCTGTCATTGTATTTATAGGCCAATAAAAATAACCTTACCTCAAAATGTGGTTAGTTACTCATAAATATCTTAACTGCTTAAAATATCAAAAATATTTTATCCAATAAATATCTTACTATACAATTTATAACGGTTATTTAAACTTAAAAAAACTGACAAGGGTTTGAGAAAAAATTAAATATTATATATATATAAAGTTGTATAAAAAAGTAACTTACTAAGTTATTGTCTTTTTCTTTTTATTCCTAATAGTTAGATTTATTGATAAATAAGTATATATAAAGAAACTGGTATATAGTTAGAGAGATTTACATCTCATAAATCACAAGGGAATTCATATAAAAAAGATTATATGATATTATTTTTAATTCAAAATCTAAATTTAATTAATTTCGAAATATAATTAATTTGCTGATTTTTTTTCTTGTATATTTTTCACCTCGTTATCTTAGAAATACAATATTAACAAAACATTGATTTAACTCGTGAGAGATTCACGTTACTTATAATCTAAACTCTTAAAAACTCTTAAAATAACGAGTTCATAATTTTTATTTCTTATTATATATTGTTAAATTTTTCATTTTTACTAAATGTGACGTAAGTTCATACTTTAACACTCTCAATATTTTTTTATTTAACGAGAAACTCCAAAACTTCGTGCTCCACACTTGAATTCCCTACACTAATTTATACTATATATTTTTCTTTCATTCTTACATTTTCATTGTGCCTTAAAAGTTTCAAAAACAAATTGCTCTTTCCCTTTAAACATCTTCTTTCCAAAAATTTAAGGTAGTTAAAAGATAAACTAGGACATCCATTTGAGTGTAACTTCAATAAATTCCTTTCCTTTATATGTATTCCGCGGTTTCATTTACCTTCCCTCAATAAGCTTTTTGGTGTTTTGCTTCATCTCTCTTTAACCTTAATGTATGAAACATTTCAAGGTAAGAAAAATATTTAAGTTAACCAAATGAACGACCAATGAACTATTTTATTATGTGTGAATTTTCTTTATCAACAAAAAATATTATAAAAAATATATATATATATAGTAGAGTAGCATGTGAATCACTAGTTGATATAAATATTTTTATTAATTATACCTTAATAGGAGCAATGGTGGTGATAATAACTGATGGAAATATTGTTTGTGGTTGGCGAAATTATGGAAGTAGCTGAGTTACTTAAATGCCAACGCTAGCCTCAATTTTTGTTTCTTATTTGGTTGGTTCACAAATTCATTACGGAGAGGCCAATACATTTATGCCTCTTATTGCTTCTATACTTTTATTTTTTATTTTTTATTTTTTTTACTTTTTAGTATTATGAAGAATTACTCGAAAACACTTTTGATATGTTTCTGTTATTTTAAACTTTATTAGAAACTATCATTTTTTGTATTTTACACAGTACATGCAACAGATGAAATATTAATTAGTATTCCCGTACAACAGCTTTAACCTTTAACCTATGGTTCATATAAATGACAACTTTAATATTTTATTAATAATAATTTTATACTGGGTATACCTTTTTTTGTTAGTCCAGTAATTAAATTATACAATTTAACATTCATGTATCCTTTAAATTTAAAATAATGGTGTAAAAGTGAATTTTTGTAAATTTAAATTTGAGTTTTAGGATACGTACAGTTTCAGCCTGTAGAGCACGGGCCCCA
The DNA here is from genome assembly GCF_029865625.1 of Vigna umbellata. Lineage (NCBI taxonomy): Eukaryota > Viridiplantae > Streptophyta > Magnoliopsida > Fabales > Fabaceae > Vigna > Vigna umbellata. The sequence continues at coordinate 1,436,047 of NC_142168.1, forward strand.
TATTTTAGTAATTAAAAAAATATCATGGAGAAGTTAATTTCACCAAACATAGCTGATAAAAACATTGAATTCTCGGTTGAACAAGTCATTAACCGAAACATAATTAAATATTTAAAGTTTCATTAAATATTTGTTTTAAAGAATATTTAAATATTACAGAATTTTTCAAGGAATTCATATAACTTATCAATTGTTTTTTAGAACTAAATCAATTGGGCAAAATTAATTAAATATCGTAAAACATATGAATAATATGTCTTAAATTTGATTTTTAAATACTTTTTTACTATAATGTGTTATACATAGCATTAATGATAAAAAAATTAAAAATAATTACAAACGAAAAATATTAAGTCTAAAATACTTAATATCTTTTTTTTTTCAAATTATAAAATAGTGAATTAGGGGCAGAACACGATTTAACCTACTAGGTTGATAGCTTGGGTAAGTGGATTAAGTCACCAAAATTTGTCTAAATAATTATTATATTTAATCATTTCACCTATACAGTCCAACTCATAATAATGATAATCTCAAGATAGTCCCATGATTAACTAAATATTATTTTCTTCAAACATTTCAATATATCATCTTTATTATTTTTTTAATCTTTACACATGATTTTCTTAAGAGTCTATGCTTTTCTATTTACGAGTAACTTTGTTAGAAACACGATTTAATTATTAAAAGAGTTTATTATAAATCTAAAATAAATATTTATAAAGTATAGAGTATAAACCAAAACCATTAGTCATGTTACCGAAACAAGTTGTTATCTTAATGTATTGGAAATAAAAACGGTTAGACTTAACTCGTTCAGTTAAATTCACCACACGATCTCCTTATTCCTTTTTTATCCTTGAATAACTCTTCATTCCCTTTTTATCCTTGAGTAACGGATGTCAATATTTATAAACGAATATCCGTTAAAAGACAAATGAAAGTCGATATTCGTCTACAAATGTTTGACATTTGTTTAAGAATCAAGACGTGACGGATGATGTTGACGTACGTTTAAGAAGAGGGAGGTGGAAGAGTTGTTTTGTTGTGTTAAGAAAAAACAGAGTAGCTATATGTTTTCTGTCAGCACTTGGACTCTTCCCTCCCATTTCCCTCCACCCTACCCATGTCGTCGCCTCTGCCGACTCACCGTCGTCTATTCCTCCTTCCGCTGCCGCAGCCGCAGACGCCATTTCCTCCCCGCCACCACCTCCACCTCTTCCTCATCCGAACACAAGTTCGAAGCTGTCATCGACCTCACTCCTCTGACCGCTTTCCAATCTAACATTCGCTGATTCATACTTTCCGGAAGAGACGCTTACCTCGATTTGCAAACCCTCCTTACTCTCGACCACAACCGCAGACTCGTCGTTTCCTGCCGCCGTTCCACCTTGCATTTCCTTGAAACTTCGGCGGCTTTGACCTTGCTCACGTTTTCCGTTTTCAGCGTTTTGGCTCGATTGATTTCTAGGTTTTCGTCGTGGTGTCATAACGTGTCTAACAATAGGCCTCTTTCGTGTTTGGCTATGGCGTTCAACTCAATTCTTTGCAAGTCAAGTTCTTTTGTGAGGGCCCTTGCGGTGGCGGGTCAATTGACGAAGAATAACCACCTGGGTTACCGCACCTTAATTTTCTCTGCCATCAACCACCACAAGGATTCGTTTGTTCCAAAGTTTCACTTTTCTTCTGCAGCTGCCCGGAAGAAACCAACCTCCGATGAGAACCTTCTCCGAGTCATCGAATCTGAAATCGAATGCGGCCAGGAAACTGACGATCACAACGCAAAGGAAGGGGTTCCGAGTAATTTTCCCTTTAAAATAATTGATAGTCCCGGACATCAAACTATAGCGCTCGAGAGAACGTACCAAGACGAGGAAATAAAGATAGAATTGGAATTAAAAAAATTTGGGGAGGTGGAGGAAGCATGGTGTGTGGTGGTGGAAGGAATAAAACCCAAATTTAAAACATAGTATATGTTCACATTGGCCCATTCTACTTTGGATATGCTGCCAAAAATACTATATACACCATCTGTTTAATTTTTGGACCCTCATCTTATTCTTTTAATTCTGTTTTTACAAAAATTACATTGAAAGAAACTAGTTCTGGTAACCTGAATGTTTTTCTTATCAGGAAAGCTTTCATAAGATTGGTCAAAATTAATCTAATTATATTAAACCATAGTTAACTATATTATATAATATTATAAAAAATTTAACTATTATAATAAAAATTGAACTGTATTATCTTATAGTATAATTTTTAAAAAACGGAACTTTTATAAGTTAATTACAACCGTAACTTTTATGTTTTTTCTTTCTCTTCAATAGCATCATATCCTAAATAAGTTAAACTCATGGATCTAGTTTCTTTGTAGCTTTTAGATTGATTGGTAGATGTGATTTCATGAAAGCTTTTAGCACTAATAGTATTTTCATTAAACAATTTATTATACCTATTTGCATTTTTTTTATTTTACTATTCATTTCACATTTTCGTTCCTTTTGTTATAAAACTTGTATTAATTTTAGGTAGTACTCCTTATAGCAATTTTAGCTATACAACAACCAATGATAGAAAATTAAGCTTCTTATAAAATAATTGATTTTTTTTTTGATAAAACAAAAAATAGTTAAGTGTAATTTAATGTAGTTTTATCAAATAAAAAAATAGTTTTTGTCTAAATTAATTTTTAATTCAGTTTACTTTAGTCTGACTATTTTTTATTAGCTTTTAACATTGTAATTCAGTTAATTTTGTTTACTATTAATAAGAAGCATACAAAGGATAGTAAAAAAAAAATCAAAATGACTTGAGATGATTTAAGGTTATATTTGGCAATATATTATTTATTTATTTTTTTAACAGTTAAAAACCTTGTTCGAACTTATAAATAATACCTAAAGAAGTTATAACGTTTATTTGAGACATTATTTGAAATGTTAGTTTGTAATTTGTTTGTATCTTCATTCCTCTTTTGTTTTTATAATACTAATTAAATTATAATTTTACCACTTTTAAGTAAGTTAAGTTTCGTTATAATTTATCTTTGGCACAACAGTAGTTAATTATGCCTAATGCATTTCGGAACCGAACATCACATTATTAAGCTAACAAGCATTTTTTTAAGTACCAAATATTGAAACAAGAATGGTGAACAAAATAAAAACAGTCCACGTGATAGGGTTACACAATTCATGAAGGAAGAGGGCAACATACATATATTGAAAATTAAATTTAAAATTAATCTGTACAGCAACAAAACGCGGTTTCGGCACATAATTACATTAAGTATACCAAAGTATCTTTTTCAAAAGTTTGGTTCGATCTTGACTTAATATTATAAATTATATTACGGAGAATTGCAAAACATTAATTAATCCGAGTGTTTCTTCAAGGAAGGTACTGTCTAACGGGACGGAAGCTTAACCAATCAAGTGGATTTTGTATTAAGATTTCTTTTTTCTACTACTGTTTCACATGACAACAAGAAAAAAATATAATATTTAATTAGCTACTGTAAAAAATAATTAATTTGATTGTAGCAATATATATATTTTTAAATTTACACTTTTTTTTCTTCTAAATTATCGTTGTGGTTAACATTTTTCTACCTCTTTTAATTGTTTATCATTATTACATCTCTCTTTTTAATCATGCATATTAGTCTAAAACTAGTTATAACTCCATTAATAAAAAAAGTAGGTCAATTAATTAATAAACTCAAGTGAACGTGAAGCAAATGGTATATATTAAAGGAAAGTGCGTTATCTTTATCAATTAGGTAGAAGAAAATCACACCAATTAACTTATAGCTTTGTGGAAAGTGTGTCTCCAAGAAGCTTACCTATATATAAGTGGAGTAAGAAATATAACAACACTATAAAACTAAGTTAACTTAAGAAATATATCTTAGTTTCAACTACTGTTTTCATATATTCTAAATTTTGGTTCACTGTATCGAAGCCATGACAAGTTTACTGATGATATATAATATATATATATTATCCCCTTGGTGCAATCAATTTGCATGCCAGCTGCATCGGAACTCTATAATGGCATTGAATGATTAGTGTTATAATATAATAGATGATTTGCAGCATACAATGGCATTTGAGTGATTTGGTATTGAAAGAAGGGTGTAATGTGATGGGTGTAACTATAAAAGAGGGTGATAAGAAAAGGTTAAGGTATGTGGCAAACTTGAAAAATCATAACGTAGTGTAAAATAGTGTGTTGGTGGTAAGTGTATTGAGTGAAATGGGGATAGCAGAAGTGTGCTCCAGGTTCATTGGGGACTTTTTACAAACATTTAAAAGCTCCCCAGAGAGGTCGGTGAGTGAGCATGCATGCAAAGGTGAGAGGATGGTGAAGCTTGATGAGAAGATGGTGGGTGCCCTTGTAACAGTTTTTGGCATGGAAAGCAATGGAAGGATAAAGAAGGAGAGTGCAAGGGAAGTTGTGGAGAAGCTTGGTTTGGGTTCGACGACAGGGTTTGAGCTGGGTGAGTTGATGGACGATGAAGTTCCTGTGGAAGAGGTTCTTGGTGAGTTGGAAGACATGTCAAAGCGCAGTGAGTTGCTGCATGAAGCTTTCAAAATCTTTGATGAAGACGGAGATGGGTACATAGATGCAATGGAGTTGAAGAGGGTGCTTCATTGCTTGGGTTTGGATAAGGGTTGGGATATGAATGCCATTGAAAAGATGGTCAAGGTTGCAGATTTGAACTTCGATGGCAAGGTTGATTTTGCTGAGTTTGAATTCATGATGATGGGGTAGCAGTTAATCACAAAAAAAAAAAAAAATCATTAATTTTTGGAATAATTATTCAGCACCCAATTGTATATTAATTAATTGATTTATTTCAGCTTTTGTTTAATCTATCTTTCAATTCTATAATACATTCACTTCTGTTTCTTCTATTTTACTATATATATGCATACGACATTAACATTTTCGTTTGCTTAATCCCATGATGCCAGGTGTTTTGCACATGAATCACTGCTACATTGGATTGGATCTAACACAATAATAAAAATGAGAAAAATAATAGTATATACTACATTGAATATTGTTGTATATGTTCCATTTTGTTTCGATTACTATTAGTGATCTAAATGTTATAATACTAGGCCGATTCAAAACTGCCAAGAAACAAATTTTAAATATAATTTAGACTTATTGGTGCTTTCATAGCTATTTTATTTAGAATTAATTTTTCCCGATTTGTCTAATACAAATTTTAATATACATGTTAGGAAGTTGAAACTCTGATGTTCTAACATCAAGTATGGTATTTTTGTATGGTACAATTTATTTGGCTTGGTATCGTCAATGACCTATTCACAAGTCATAACGCGTTCATAACACCATTTCCTACACGCTTAGTTATGAGTAATAGCTTTCTAATTGTTATTATAAAGTGCTTATATATACATCACATGGTTATTTTTATCTCGTTTTTTTTTAACTTTAAAATATTTTGCGGCTTTATATCGAGGCGCTTATATATATAAAAGTAAATATAAAAGTAATATTTTTCTCACAAATGAGGTGTCGGATAAAAAATCTTTGTTACTTTCTTCGTGATATAAGGGATGAGGTGCGTTAAAACTTTTTGTTTAAGTCTTATTCGACATTGGTTGCCAACAACGGATTGAATTAGACTGGTTTGTCAATTAGAAACAAGTTGAATTTTATAACCTGATCTAGTATGTTGTTGTCCACCTATTTTTTTCTATCATCGAAAGTCTAATATCATGTGAAAACAAGTTAAATTTTTTGATAGTTTACATGGGCTGATGACAAATTGTCATCCGAGCTATTTCAGATCTTAGTCGAGTTGTATCAAGCCTTGATTGAACTATTAAACTGTGTTAATATGAAGTTTTGTGACATGAGTTTTAAATTTTTTTTAATGAAGCCGGGCTAAGAAGCTTACAAACTAACCCCTAGGACTAGCCTCTCAAACTATCAGGTTTGGTGAGCCAGATTGATTTGTGCTCTTATATTGAAAATGTTATCTCCGTTCACTTTTTTGGCCGAGCTAAGAGGTTGGTCCACCGAACATGACCCTATTTGTCATCCCAAATCTAAACACTAATATAATATAGAGATATTTTATATAAGATATTTAAAACTATTTATGTTTAGTAAAAGTAGAAATTAAGACACAAATTTACCTCAAATTTGATAAAATATGCTACACAAACTTTTGGTGTTTTTTTTTTTTAAATTTAATAAATTTTAAAATAGCCAAAAATATATATTAAGATGATGTTGTTTTTCCATGTAGATGATAACATTATACAAAATGACAATCATAAAGTGAAATTTTTTTATCTAGAAAATATGAAATATCTACTATATAAAGGTTTTAATAAATTATATAAAAAATATTACAAAATATTTTAAAATTTTGTAAAAAGTATAGCTATGTAAACCAAATGCATAAAATTACAAATACAGAAAAAAAAATTATACTAATTACAAAAGACTTTTTATAACAATTATAATTAGAACATATATAAAAAGTTTTTTTATTTATTATAAAATTTTCAGTGTCTCCACTTTTATATTAATTATAATTAAAACTGATATAAATAATTTTCTTACCTATTACAAAAACATTATCGTATTAACTTTTAAAAAAATGTTATTTTATTTACAGTAACGTTGTTGTATTACTTTTTATACATCATGAAATATAACCCGTATAAATAACTGTTATAAAAAATATTTTTTCACTAGTGAATATAAAATATGCCTACAAAATACAAAAACAAATAAAAAAAACCTTCTAAATAGACGAATTTTTGATATTTTGGTTCTCTAATCCTCTTCACCTATTGGCCAAATTATTCCTCTCCTCATTCCAATCAACTTCATTTCTACTGTATTTAGATCTAAGCTCTTCAATCAACTTTCATTATAGAAGTTACGACTGTTCAAATTTTTTCTTTATCACGAATTGTTATATCAAAATCTATCACTATTTTTGTCAAATATAATGTCTTTACTATCAAATAAACACTAAAAAAAGTTACCAAGAAAAAAATTGGATAAAAAATCAACTTCTAACAATTTTTAATATTTTTTACAGAATTGGATGAATAGTAAAATATAAAAACACATTAAAATAGATACAAGAAAATCAAGATATGTAGAGTGAATATGAAAAGCAAAATGTAACCACGTTTTCAATTTCAATAATACAGCGGATATATAAAACACTTATTCAATGATATATATAGACTCACTTGGACCTACTAAAACTTTAAGAGTGTTTCATCCTACACCTCCAAGATCTCATCCTGCACCTCCAAAAATTCCACTTTTAACCTTCTGACATCTCATCATTATCCTACACCTTTAACTTTATAGAAAATTTATTTTTAATTTTAATAAATATATTTTTTTTTCTTCTTTTTCTTGTTAAAAAGACTCTGTATCACCTTAATAATAATTAAATTTAAAATTTAAATATTATTTAATATAATTTTATATTTTAATAATTATTAAAATATAATTTATGTTATAATAATAATTATATTAAAAATAAAATAATAAAATAATAAAAAATAAAAATAATAATAAAAAAGTAAATTATTAAATAAAATATTTAATATACTTAAATATATTAAATTATATTAAAATATTAAATTAAATTAAATAATTATTAAAATTTAAATAATAAACAAAGTTTTAAAACAGTTAACAAATAAAATTATATTAAATAAAATATTTAAATATACTAAATTATATTAAAATATTAAATTAAATTAAATAATTATTAAAATTTATATATAAAATAAAATTTTAAAAACCCTTCTTTATCGGATATGGATATCCGATTTATAACTCATTGGATATCGATATCCGATTAACAAATTTTCAAAATTTTGTTTTTTTTAAATTTTAATAATTATTAAATTTAATTTAATATTTTAATATAATTTAATATATTTAAATATATTAAATATGATTTAAATATTATTTTTATTTTTATTTTTATTTTATTTTAGTTATTATTTTTCAATTTTCTTAATAAAACTATTTTAAAAATATAAATTATATTTATTAATTATTAAAATATAAAAATATCATAAGTACATATTATAATTTTTATTTAAGTTTAATATTTATTAAATTTTAAATAAAAAGAAAAGTATTAACATATTTTATAGATTTTAATATATAAATAAGCTTTTTAAAATTTTCATTTTTATTTAAAATTTAATAATTATTTAATTTATTTTAATATTTTATTATAATTTAATATATTTGAATATGTTAAATCAAATTTATTTTTACTATTATTTATTATTATTATTATTATTATTATTTTTATTAATTTATTTTTATGTTTTTAATATAATTATTATTATATATAAATTATATTTTAATAATTATTAAAATAAAAAATTATTTTAAATAATATTTAAATTTTAAAATAAATTAAATTAAATTATTATTAAGGTAGTGAAGATTTTTTTAATAAAAAAGAAAAGAAAATGGAAAAATATTTATTAGAGTTAAAAATAAAGTTTTGAAAAAGTTGGAGGTGCAGGATGATGATGAGATGTCAGAAGGTTAAAAGTGGAATTTTTGGAGGTGCAGGATGAGATCTTGGAGGTCTAGCATGAAACACTCAAACTTTAATCTGGTTGAGGAAAAACATCACGCATCACGAAACAATCAGCCCCCAACTTAGACTACAAAAACGGCCTCCAAAATGTCCAAAAACACCACCCAGTTGCAGAAAAATAAAGAAAATAAGAAAGAAAAATCATGATCAAGAAAAAAGGTAAAATTATAATTTAAACAGTTTTACAGAAAATTCCAAAACCATTTGAATAGAATGACCAAGCCCATTGAAAAGATCATTGCGGTTGTCTTTTACATTTAGAGGTTAGAGATAGAAAGGAATTTTCCATCATGTGGTGTTGCCAAGGAACATATTCCTTCCTTATCAGATGGGATTAATATGTGGTCTATTGGATGACAGCAAAGTGAGATATTTGTTTTTATACAATTACAACAAGAGAAAATGGATAAAGCAACCAAATCCTTTTATACAAAACTAGATACAACAACAGGAAAAAGAAAGAAAGACACCATTTTAAACAGGCATCATTGGACAGAAACAAAGCAAAGACACAATAACATACCCTACTAATCTAACAAGACAAGACGCAAATCATAGAGGTGAATCTACTCGGAGGATACTAAAGAGTCTAAAAAGGTGGCCAAATACTCCCACAACTCATGCCATCGCTCATAACTACGTTCACATTGTTCATGTCGTTGAAATTCATGTCCAAGTTTCCAAGGTCTGAATTCTGTACACAAACTGTGGCATCGTTGTATGAGCCATCATTTCCATGCACAGTGATGGTTGGCGAAACATGCGCCATGCGGCGGAGATTGGTCGTATTCAGTGGCGGGGGTGTGTTCACTTGACACTGTGTGGGAAGAAGCTGATTGTTTAACGTAGTGAAAGAGCCTCTAGTCACCATGTCCTCTGCTAACTTCACCTACAAAAGATGTCAGATTCTATTAGCATATTTTCCTTCAACCTTGAATGAAAAAACTATAGGTTATTATTAAGCTTTCGTCAACCTAATAATACCTTAGCTCTCAAAGCTTCTACGTCTGATTTCAGCACCCGGTTATCCGTGTCAGCCTCATGAAAATGTTGACTGGCATCATTGAACTGCTTGTATAGGGTTGCGTTTTCCACTTTCAGTTTTTCAACCTGTCAAAACAAAATTAATATTGATATGGGAATTTTCACATCATTACTACTTTTCCCTTGTTAAAGACTTATCAAATACCTGCAACTCTAGGTCAGCCAACTGCGCCTGTTTTCTTCTTCTTGACCTTCTGGCAGAATTGCGATTAGAAACCTTCCTAAAATTACAACGAAATTTAGAATCTCAGTGAGGCTTAAAATCATCGAAGATACTATTTAAGATGATTTTTTCCATTGACACTTAGAATGGAGGGGAAAAAGTATGATCGGTTATACTTTTTAAATAAAATTCCATTTATTTATTTTCTTCTCTGGTGAGGACTTTCATCTAAATAAAGTGTAGTTTTCATAATTTGACTTACCTTCTAAGACGTTTCAATTCAACTGAATTTGTGCTCTGTTCACAAGGACCATCTTCATCAGATGGCTCAGAAGAACCACTTGTGGCTCCTTTCGTATGATTCTTCCAGCCCTCTGGTTTATTAGCTGACACTGGACTACCAACTGCCCAGTTTTTAATTCAATCCAAAATGTTAAATTCCATAATTAAATGATAATTTGGTGAGGAATAAGAGACATAGAATAATGAATGCAATAATTTATACAACATTTTTTTTGTGTGCAGTTCTGCCTATAATTATGATATCTGATGAATGATATACAATAGAGATAAACAACAAAATGTTGTAAACATAATATTACTATAATATTGAGTTAAGGATTAACAATATATATATATATATATATATATATATATATATATATATATATATATATATTATAGTGCTCATACCATTAGCAGTGCCACAAATGGAAGACCGAGAATCGATTGTAGCAGTGATGGTGGAATGCTTGGGAGTGAGGTTTTGGGAAGAAAAAGGATCTGTCAGTCCACAAGTTGAAAATGAAGTCATGGCATCCTGCAATATTACAGACGAGTATGGTTAAGCTAGCTGAATTTTCGTACATCATTTTAGCCACTAAAACTATCTTTTTCCCTTTTTTATCACAATGTCCTTGCAGACTCTTTTTTTTTTATTCTTTTTCTTCTTTACATGCAAAACAGCAATGGAGCACATGCACCAAAAATAAGCCACAGGGAAATAACAAAGCAATATTCCAATAATTCACAAGCTTCAAACCGGGTCCACTGAGATAGAGGCAATAATATCAAAGCTTTATAAAAAAAATCATTGTACTCGTGTTTTTGAAGAAAATAGTGACGCCATTCTATTAATAAAAAGGAGAAAGTGTTTCATTTAATTATTAGTGATTTTTTTAGTTTAATGCTTTTGGAATTTGTAAACAGGTTTAATTGATTAAATTTAAATTAATTTTCTTTCCTCAGGATAAATTTCATAAGAATTGAAAAAAATAATTCAAACATAATTTTTTCAATGCATTTATTTAAAATTGACAATTTCCACTATATAAGAACAGCAATTAAATATTCAACCTTGAAATTCTGTTCCTAACCTTTAGATCTAATATAGACTCTAAAATATAGGGTTAGTTTTTCAAATTAGGTCGACACAACACTTTAACTTTTGTACTTGCTACTCAACTTAGTTGGGTTTTAATCGAACAAAACTTGACGAATTCCTCCAATTGCTCCATGAACCAAGGATCATTATAGACTTAATTGAGTTTTACTCCGACAAATCTGAAAATTTTGTTAAAACTTAAAATAATTAAATTTAGCTGAATTAGGTTAATGGGTCGTTGACTAAACCCAACTTCCTAAACATTTTTTAATTAATTTTTATGCAAAGTTACGGTAACTGTTTATTTTTATGTATAGCATATTTTTGTATATATTAATTTCTTGTTTAATGGTTCTATTTATGTTATCAATTTAAAATCATTACATAATAAAATAATGTATTCATACCAGGGTCAAACATTTTTACTTAACATATTTCTTTAAGTACATATATTGAAATGTAGAATTTTTTTTTTTGCAAGTATATATCCATCAAAATAGAAACATATGAAGGCTTATACACCAACCAAACATAGAGTAATTGATCGTGTTATTCCTATTTGCTACTTTCACAAAAAATAACTATTTACCACTGACTCGTAACCCAAGGATTTCAATTCTTTAGAATTTAGTGATTGTGAAATACTTCATGGCGCGATGCGCAAATTTAGGCCAATGGTAGAAGCTTTTAATCATAGAATAAGTTGATATCATCGTATTGATATTAAATAATGAAAAAAAAGTTTCCAGAAAAAAAAAAGAGTTGAGAAGCTATTGCAAACATCTAAAAAGTTTAGCATATAATTTTAATGTAATATTTGTACATATAGACCCAACGCATAATGAAGAAACAAAAAGTTAAGAAAGAAAAGCAAGGGTTTTTCTTTACGTAATTGTAAAACATTATTTATCAACCGAACAATTTTCCTGACAGTCCACTTGAATAGACAACAAATATTTAAAAAACTAGGCAATTTTAAACCATGAAAACTACCTACCGCATTTGGATTAAAAACAGTTTCGTGTTATTGCTGTTGTTTGCTTTCTCACTTTTATGGTACATTTGTTTTTGGTAATTGCCTCGTCACTTTATAGAAAGCTTTTCCACAGTGTTTTTTGTTAATCTGCTGGCGGAGGTAAAACTACTAGAAAAAACAACAGAACTACATTATCTTATAATAAATAATACTTTCAATAATTTTCATACAGTAATTGTTTATTCTTAGTTACACTCTCTTAAGTAAAAACTATTATACAAATACAATCACGCACGAAACAATATTACCCAATAATAATAGAATTTTTTTATTGATACATTGAGGAAAGTCGTGGCCGCTATTGTAACACTAATCATTGAAGTGAGCTACAACTCTATATAATAGGTTACAACATACAACTTTTCAATCATTTCTGCTATTTTTTTAAAATGTTCATGAAAATATAATTGACAAGCAAAAGAAGATACATAATTATTTTTCAAAATTCTAATTATTCAATTAAAATTTGCCTCATATGATACACGATTAGACAGGTGAAATTATTGTACAAAATAAATTTATAATGACCAGTGGCAAAGAGACACGATTGGCTTGCGAAACTGTGGACGCACATAGCGCAGTTGCAAATAGAAAGAACACCATGGGATGGGACCCATTCCATAGGAAGAAAGACAAAAAAATATTAAAAAAGAAAGCGCATTATCGTAGATTTCTCAAAGTCCTGCGTTCACACAAGTTCTCAACAAAACCCAAGAACGAAGCAGTCCACATCACCATGTCTTCTCCACGAACACCTTCACTCCTCCACCTTCACTTACGCACTCATACCTCTCACGGTTTTTTTTTTCTTTTCTTTTTTGGAGAAAGTAACTTTCCTTTCACCTTCAGAAATCACTTCACAATAATTAGTGCCAGCCACAACACTGTTTCTCTAAACATCTTTAGAAATATTTCTCTTATTATTATCTTCTTTCTATAAGTATAGCATTTTGTTCATACTAAATCACTCTTCTCCTCAAGATTTCTACGCTGACAAACTATAATGAATTGAACTACAAGACAAATTTAATTAAACAAATCTCGATCACAATACAAGTCTTGCCTAAAACAGAAACGCATAATTATTATTATTTTGTTTTTATGGAATCGTTTACTCTTTCTGTTATTACTGTTAAGGAAGCGTTAGGCGCACGCGTAATAGGTTTTCAGTTTGCCACGGCAAAAGATGGCTCGAAGGCGTTTTCAGTTTCAGAATTGAGTGTGAAAGAGAAAGAGAAGACTGACCGGTAATAGATTTTGGAAAGCGGCGAAGACATCGGTTCCGGCGAGGTTCAGATACCGGAGCTCGTCGAGATTAGAAAAGTCGTTATCGAGATCGGACTCCGTGGTCGTCATCCGCTTGAAGCAGCCGTGGCCGGAGAAAACCGACGACGGCGTGAGAGATTGTTGAGACGCAGCCAGAACGTGGCCGGAGAGAGAGCGTTAACAGTAGGAGAGAGAATTAGGAGGGAAAAGGGAATGAGAGTAGCAGCTTCAGGGGTATAAATAGAAAACCAATGCGCATAAACAAATAAACTTTTATTAAAAAAATAAGAAAGAAAGAAAGATCGGGCGGCACTTGACATTGAAACAAACCAGAAAGTTTTTTTGGTCATTGAAATCACGAAAGTGACCTGATCCGTCACGTATAATTACGTGTTCCGACCGTGACTGGGATTTTTCTAGAATCAAATCTGAACCGTCTATCTTGAATCAGGAAGCCCTCATATTGACACGTGGCAAAGTGAAAATTACACGTGGGACTAACTTCTATTTCTCCTTTGTACAATGCCTTTAGAATTGGGTCCCCCTTCAGGATTATAATATTATGTTATAAAACAATTAAAATATGATTGATAAATTCATTAATTTTGTCGTCGTATACTTTTCTCTTGCAATATTAATATTATAAATATTATTTTCAACTGTTTAAAGAAATCATGGTATTTATAAAACTATTATATATTCCATTTTTATAAAATTAATTAAAATACATGCTGAAAATAGTTTTGAACAGAGGTGGAATAAAGGGCATAGGGTAGAGTAGGGTAGGGGAGGAATAGTTTTGTAAAGAATAATAATGGCACGCTTTGGATGTTGTTCTGTTTCACATTATATATAAGTAAGAAATTCTTAAATAAATTAATGGTTACGTCATATCTTTTGATAAAGTATTTTCATAATAATATATAGAAATAAGTGTAGTTTTTTATTTTATTTTAAAAATAAATAATATAAAATAAGAATAATTTATTTTGGATGTTTGATTAAGTAATAATGAAAAGTTTGTAGTTTTGTAGAATTATGGATAACTTGTTGAGGGCGGTTTGACTTTGATGAGCAACAAGTGGCGAGGGAATTTCATTCTGTGAAAATGGCGAAAGGAAAATGTTATGTTATTTGCACCTACTCTTGTCCAAAACAGAGAGTAGAAAGGGAAATGCACACACACCCAATATTCTTTATATTATATATATATATATATATATATATATATATATATATATATATATATATATATATATATATATATGAAGTATGAAAAGTTAAATATGTGGTAAACCAACTTTTCTAAAGTTAATATGCATATTGTAAAACCTTATTTTCAATTGTTATGAAATAATAATTTTGTTTACGTTAGGATGAAATAGTAAAGTCAATACGAAAACTTTCATATATATATATATATATATAATAAAGATGATATCGCAATCTGTAAAAGCACGCGCATCATAAGTTTTGTTTTTTTGTTTCTTGAATGTGAAAATAATTTATAAAACGGGTCTATTCATAAAGCACATAATAATGAAGGAGTTGGTGTGATCTATTACGGAATGAGAACATCTAAACAATATTTACCACAGTTGGCAGTCACAATCTTAACCAAAAAAAGTTCACATTCTCGTGTGCAAAAGTACAAATCAAACCAAAGCAGAAACCCAAAATATCCTTTCAAAATTCTAACATTTTTGTATGGTTAATTTTTATATACACAATTGGATTTAGAGAAGAGAAGGTTAATTCGAAAGATACAAATATTAATAGAATATAAGTTCATACATGCAATAAATTAACACCATTAGACATGAATTAATATTTAAATTTTTAACAAATTAGACATAAATTTATATACATATAAATACTTTCTTACTAGGAGGTTTTTTTGAGACAGTATTAATAATAAATTCGTAAACCTTAATCTAGAATAAATAATATCTCATGTGTAAGCAAATTCATGTGTTTTGAACTTTAAGACATAGATAAAATGTGAGTGGGAGTAAAAGAATTGAAGGAGGCAATGGAATTGCGGTGGAAAACGAAGAAGAAAAGGCAGTGCGACTTTACTTTTGGAAAAGCATTAAAGACAGTTGTGTTGTGTGGGTTGACGTGACTTAGGCAATAAGTAGAAAGGAAAATGGCATTGGCAAATAGAAAGTAAAAAAAGTGAAGAAGGAGGAAGGAAGGGGGTGCGTTAAGTAATTTAAAAAGTGGGTTTCTTAAGTGTGAAGGTGTTGTTAAAGTAATGGAGTTTGATTGGGACAAGCACCGACCCAAAGCAAAAAGTTAGGAAGATAGTAACATAGATGCTTTATGGATGGTGTTAGAAAAGTAGGTTAAGTTAACCCTCACTTCAAAGGAAACCTTACAGCTACCTATTTATTTTTTTTATTTCTTACTTACTTTTTTATGCATTATTATTTAATTCAAAAAATGGATCACCCACTCACCTTGTTCACACGTTAAAACCAAATCATCTCCGAATACTTTGTTTGTGCAATGTTGTTGTTGTATGTGATGGAGACAAATGAGAGAGTAATGAGATTGCATTTTGCACTTGTTGCTTTTTCCTTGTCATGTTCATATTTTTACGTTTATGACAATTATTCTTAGCATCTTCGACCATGCTTCTTTGTTCGGTCTCTTCTTCAGATATGCCACTCATACCTCTGCTGTGTAACTTCTGCTTTCCATTGGTCCAGCTTTAATCACACCACCATTGCATTCGTTTTCTTTTTTTTTCCAGATCATGGATACTTTTCTAACAATATATTTATCGACTTTATTAATTACTAATATTTGTTAAAGGGTTAAATATGTTTTTAGTCCCTAAATTATTGGTCGTTTTTTGTTATTTAGTCCTCATTCTTTTCGAAACGTTCATTTTAGTCCTCGGAATTTTAGTTTTAGTCCTCATTTGTTGCTAAATGAGGACCAAATTTTTAAAAAGGTTTAGTTTTCAAGGACTAAGACGAACGTTTCGAAAAGAATGAGGACCAAATTTTACCTTACTTTGAAAGAGGGACGAAAACCAGAAACGACCAATAGTTTAGGGACTAAAAACATATTTAACCCTTTGTTAAATTATTCTAAAACATATTATTTTTTTATAGATATTAAAGTTAATATATTTTAAAAACTAAAAACATAAAAATTTCAATAGAGAAGTGTAAGTTAAATATATTTTTAATCTTAATTTTTTATATAGAATCAAAATTTATATATGTCTTAAATTTTAACATGATTTCAAACTTTAATGAATAAATATAGTTTTTATAATTTAATTGAATTAATTTTTTATGTATTTATAATTTAATCGAGTTAAATTATTTTTTACATATCAGGTGTTTTAAATTTACGTTTGAATTCTGTATATCTATTATTAAATTTTAACTTAAATATCATGGTGTAACACATTTAACAAATAAAAATAATTAACAGTTAAATTAAAATATTATATTATTTATTTTAAATGTTTGAAAACTAAAATATATTAAAGTTTAAAATAGGGTTAAATATGTTTTTGATCCCTTAACTTTCAGCGAAAATTGGAATTAGTCCCTCTTCAAAACTTTGGACTAATTTAGTCCCCAAACTTTAGAAATGTGTGAATTTAGTCCTTTTAACCAAATTTTGTTAACTTTATTTGATGTTTCAAATGCATTTCTTAGTGAACATTGAAGCAAAAATATGTGAAACGGTGTAAACAACTCAAATGTTATCATGAAACGCACTTGAAACATCAAATAAACCTAACAAAATTTAGTTAAAAGGACTAAATTCACACATTCCGAAAGTTTGGGGACTAAATTAGGCCAAAGTTTTGAAGAGGGACTAATTCCAATTTTCGCTGAAAGTTAAGGGACCAAAAACATATTTAACCCTTTAAAATATAAACAAATTTTAATTTTTGAATTAACTACGATTAATAAAAAAGAATATTAACTCAGTACTTTTTCATATCTATTTGTCGAAAAAGTTTATATGTTTTACGGATTTTTGGTGCCAAGAAAGAAACTCATCTTTCTTGTGCGCTTATTGGTATTGTTAATCTATTATTTATCTCTCAACAACAGTTATTTCAATGGATACAATGTGCAAAAGAAATTATGATGCAAAAAATTATTTATATAAATATTAATTAAATATTTATTAGCACATTCATCTTTCAAGGAATGTTTAAAATTATATTGATAAATACCATTAAGTTAATCCAGCTACTTATTCTAACTAGTACTCATAATTGGAACACTAACCTTACCTAATGACAATAAAAAAAATATAATTAAAAATAATTAAATATTATAATGTTTGTTAAAATAAAAATATTAGTAAAATCTACATTAAATAAAAAAAAACCAAGTGATTAAAAACGTGCATGTGGAAAAGTCGTCAATTTTTTTATTGTTAATAGCTATATTTTTTTTATAAATAAAAAGTAAATAAAATGAATCATATTGATAAGAATAAAACGGTATATATATATATATATATATATATATATATATATATATATATATATATATATATATATATATATATATATATATATATATATATATATATATATATATATTAAAAAGCAGCTGCACGAAGAAAGGTCTGCAAAATCATTATTTAACAATTGTTGAATCAGTAATAGGAAAAATAAAACAATGAATTTAATGAGAAATTTGTGTGAAATGTTTAAAAAAGATTAATTACTTTTAGTTATTATTTTTTATGTAAGTTGGTGAGAGAAATGACTGATAAAGCTGAAATATCTTAGAAGCTTCTGGACCTTCGTATGTGCACGTTATGGGTTTGGTGGAACACATACTTGTTCCACTCACAAAGATTTAAAAGCCCGATTATTTTATTCTCTTTTTTTTTTTCATAAAAATATCGCCTTTTGTAAAATTGTTTTAAAACTTTATGGGCTTTTTCAACTTTTGAGAAAAAAAATAAATATTTCAAATAATTTTTTAAATTTTCTTCAAAATAAATTTTAAGGGTACCAGAACAATCGTGTGTATCTTTTAAAATGCAATCTATATTTTTATAATTATAATAATTGTTTTTCTTAAGAGCTTAAGATAACTGTTTTTTTAATGGTGCTGGTTCACTGTGTTTTGGACTTTATAGTTCATGAAATAATGATTCAAGTCAATGGAAGTTGTTGAAACCAAATCTTTTTACTTCTAAAATTAATGATATTTAGTTCAACACTTAATTTACTATTAAATTTTTAACAGCTTTGAAGAGACATGAGTTTTATTGATGTATCAATTATAAATTTCTCTATCCACCAAATTGTTATTATTAATTTTGTATGTTAGCTGGTTCAATAAATAAGATTCAAATATGAGATTTGGATGATACTTTAACCACCTTGAAATAAGAAATATAAGATTTGAACCAATATATAATTTCTAAATAGAAACATAATCTATTAACGTTTATACGTTGATATGTACTTGATATTTATAAGCTTGAAAGGGTTATAAATATATATCTACATAATAGGAAGTATAATATATCCTATTATTACTTTTATTCACAATTTACTAGAACGTGGGAGACTCTTTACATATGGACTTTATTTTATATGATTTGAAGTTTCTTCTTTCAAATCAAACCTAGAGACTCACAATAGATAAACTCTTAAATCATTTGAAAGTTGTATAATAAGTTTATTTATAGAGACACAAGCTAATAAAATCTTAATATTTAAAGATAAAATATTATAAATTGTATACCTATTAAAAATATAATGTATAGTGCATTTTTATCTTTAATTTTTCAGAGACTATAACATTATCGCTGAGCCATAACATTATCTTTCGCATGAAAAAAAAGACCTTGTTCTCAATTGTTGTCTTAGTATAAAGGTTAAATAAAAGATTTCTTAACTCCTAATTAATCTCTACGTGTGGGTTGTCAGTCAACTTAATCAAATTTTTATATGAATTTTTATATAGATTTTAAGTATTATGGTCAAACATGATGGCTTATGATGTAAGTAATTATTTTGTTGACAGTTCATCCTTCACAATGGAACCATAAGAAAAAGAAACTATGTTGTGAGTACGAAACATTGTTTTATGTATCTCATTTTTCTCCATACAAATTTGATGATACTTTGAATGTAAATCCACTTAAGAAAATAACACCATGCAATTCATCCAAAATTTCCTCTAACAAAAACATGAAAAAAAATCTCTAATGGTAATGGCATTAAGGACATGATAGTTTATGCAAAAACGTCAACATTTGTTCTTTCTTTTTACCAAAAGTACAAGGAAGAGAATAGGCTCATGATATCATGAATGATCCCCGATTGATAAATTTTAAGATAATGATACTTTAACAATATTTTTTTTGACAACATTTTAATATTATTTATGTGTCATTATGTGATTGGTCCAAAATTACTCCACAATCATAATAATAATCATAAACACCAACATGGACCAATCACAGAATGACACGTAGATGATGTTAAAATGTTATCAAAGTATTATTATCCTAAATTTTAGTCACCAAAATTAATTTCCTGTTTTTTTGAAAGCGTGGGTCTAACTTGTACTGGTTTGAAATTTTCCTCCAAAGTAATTGGATGTGATTTATACCAAGAAGGTGGCAAACCCTTAAGCTCTAAAAAAACCATAATATACTCTGTCAACAAGTCTTGGACCACTGGTGTGCTTGTTGTCTGGTTTGCAGCAAGAAGCTGTGGGATTACCATGGAGGACTCACTGCGGCTCTTATTGAAAGAAGAAGTGCGAAATGTACTGGATGCAAAATGATGTAAGAGAGACATGATTCATTTGTATTTTCACGGGCTTTGAAAACTGGAGATTTGTGCTTCAATGAGACAATGCACTCTTAATTTTGTTAAGTCTTGTTTTGTCATGGAATGAAACAATAAAAGCATTATTTTGAATCAAACCTACAAATTTAACAAGAGATTATAGCATAAATCAATTTCTACTTTATATTTTGAAATTACATAATAAGTTTATTTATAAGGACACAAACTAAAAAAATTCTTAATCATATAACTCTAAAATAATATAAAAATAAAATATTTAAAAGATTGATTTTAAGTTAATGTAAAGATAAAATATTTAAATAGTTGATTCTAAAATAATCTAAAGACAAAATATCATAACTAAATAAACTGCATATCTATTAAATAATATAGTTATTTTTCTGATTTGTAGATTTTTGTTACCACTACCCCACTTTTATTGGATGTATTATATTCTGAGTTATGTTAGATTGAAAATTTGAGTTGATATGCACTCATTTTGTGATTTGAAAAATTTATTGGTAAATTATTTTTTATATTTCTACTCATTATAGGACGATAATGCAATGGAAAATATTAAAGAAAACATACGAAATGTTTTGAAATTGTTCTGTAAAATTTAATCGGTAGTTTAGAAAAAGTTTGATTGGGAAATTGGGGGCTAGAAACATAATTGGATAATTTTAAAAATTTTGGAAGGTAAAAGACAAATAATTTGACAAAGAGCTGAATTATACATTTTACTTACAAAAAACTTGACTATTTCTTGTAATTTCACCTTAGAAATAAAATATAATAGAGAAGAAGATAAAGAAAGCATAAGGAGATAAAGGTGGTCCGAGTCCTAAAAAATATTGAAACCCACTTTATAGAATAGCTTTAGAAGTTAAAAAATGTAACAAATAATAGAAATTTTATAGCAAACTATAATTTTATAATGGTATAGGAGCATATAGACAACAATCGATAATTTCCTCTTTTCTTTCATGCTGTCGAACCCACCACGGAAATTGCTCGTATTGTATATGCATGAAACTAACACAAGTCATGTGAGCATAGCATACCAATACCTAATGATTCTAACAATCATCCCAGTTCATGCTGGTTAAAGACTCAATAATCTAGCAGCACACATGTATTTTTATGATGACAAAGGTTAGGCAAGTGGCAATGACCACCAAAGCCCTTTAAACGTTCGGAGCCACCGGGAGGGGTTTCCCACAATTGAGTTTAATAACAAAATAAAACGAAACAAATGATAAGTTAGTCACCACTAATAAGAAGAAAACGGCAACAAAATGTGACAAGGGAATAAAATACCAGATAGCTCATGCCATTATCTTGGCAGACCTAACATAAAGACTGTCGACAACTTTCCCAATATTGGAAATGGTCTCTAGAGTTGCAGGGTATATAGCATCAGTCTTGGGATCGTCAAATATGACAAGGCATCCCGCACCTTGATCCAATGTTCCAGCAAACTTCTTGTCCAAAATCATCTGAGACAACTTTCGCTCCACATGATCAACGGGAAGTTCAATAAGTTCAGCAATATGTGCAATCTCAACCCTTGAGAAAGGTTCAATCAATCTGCAAAGATTCTGCTCCAGTAGGGTATCGTACAAGGATGAAAGGTGCCTGTGGACAATTGGGTCTTCCTCCAACTGTGCCTTGTAGTCCCGCAGAGCAATTTCAAACAACCTAAGGGACCGCTTAGAGTGTGCATCAGCAACAGCTTTCATAGCATCCAAGTCAGGCCCAAGATATTGCAGTCCTGCTTTAGAGGAAATAATTCCTCCCACGTCATCAGCTTGATTCACCATGATCTTACACAGCAACATATATTTCAGGCTAAATACAGCCTTGGGGTCATCAAGAGCATTGAATGATTCGAAAGCTTCAAAGAAATAGCTATAAGCAGTTTTATAATCCTTCTCCTCAGCATGAAGAATTCCACTCTGCAGATCTATGGCCCCTTGTTGAGCTGGAGGCACATAAATAGCATTTGCAGCTGTTCTTGCAGCCGTGAGAGCAGCTTTTGCCTTAGGAAGGTTTCTTAAGGAGAAATGCAGCTTGCTCTCCAGCAAGTCTATGTCAACCAGAAGAAGTTTGTCATCTAATCTCCTAACCTCTTTGACCAAGCCAGAGAGAAGAGTCAAAGCTTCAGAATACTCCTTATTTTCCATCAGAAGTGCTGCAAGTCTTGCCTCAACGCGTTGTCTCAGAAAGGTACGCTTCTCAGCACGAGTCCATTGCACCATTTCTTTACAGAGTGCAATTTGGAGATCAGACGTCCCAGGTATTTTAGCAACTGAGTCAATAATTCCCCTAACAATCTTTGCAGTTTTTGCCTTGGGTATCAAGGAGAAGAATGGCCTCAACTGAGTGAGAAGGCTGCGCAGATCCTCTCCCCTATTCTCTTCCGTGAGATGCTTAGTGAGGAGTGTGATTGCTTGCTCTTTCATACGCAGAGCATCTGGTGAAGAAGAAGGATCATCAAGTACCCGATAAAGAATGGAGATGGCCTCAGTTGGGCTTGCAGCCTCGTTTGCCAGAACAAGTGACTCAGTAGTGGCAGGAAGATAAGAGGAAGACATTGCTCCTGTTTTGAGAAACCCTTGCAAGAAAATTAGTAAATGCAGAGGACCATTTAAAACTAGAAACGTTGCATTACTATCAATTAATTGGAGAGTGGAAATTATTATCTCATTATGTCGCCAGTCACTAAAAATTGGACAACAGTAAATAAATAAGAGACTACTTTCCTAAAGAAAAAAACTGATCACGTGAAGGGCAAGAGATGGCAAACTGATCAGGTTTTAATAATTTTACATTATTATATACTACTGAGTTTGGATCGATTGAATGTTTAGGTCCCATACACCTACGAGTTGGGTAAAAAAATTACCACCCTTCACTGTTGTTAAAATTGTTCACAGTAATTAAATAGATGTTTATTAGTGTTTGTTTTTAGCACCTTAAGAAGAGAATACGGGAAAGGAATGAAAAGATTGATGCTGGATGAAGAACCTTGGATAACTGGATTACCTAAAAGACGCCATGGCATCAATATCAACATAAACCTTAATACTTCCAGATTGAAGCTCTAACCAATTCTTCCATAAAGAAAGACACTATTAACAACCATAATCAATAAAAGCTTAACTGAGGCTAAAACGCACTCTGTTAAGCGACGTATCTGACAAAGACGTTTCACCATTTATTTGTAACAAAAAGTATGAACAAAATAATCTACTCAATCACAAGATCATCTCCCCTTACTACCGCTAAGATTGATTCTCGGATCCCGCCGGTGTCTGCAACCAACTCTCCTGACTCACCACAAAAAGACTACGAAGATATTGATTATCAAAAGGGGGCCTTCGTAGCCCGCATGCAATAACTGATGCACAGAGTTCATGGCTACAATGACAACACTATCAATTCCATCCTATATCCTCTCTTTTCTATTATGTTTTATTCTCTTACTAAAGTGAAGGCAGAAGTAGTCAAATATCCTAAGGACGACACATCCTAACACCATGCATCCTAACACCATGCCCCGAAAACTTCACCCTACAAAGTTTTCTGGGCCATCTCCCTCCTCACGAGTGTATACAATTTAAGAAAAAACAGTCACACGAAAGATCCAAAACCTATCAACTGGAAAATACAAGAAGTTTGAACAAATATTAACAGTGGCCAAACACAGACAATGAGTCCATGGTAGACAACAAAATTAATTGCAAAACCTCCAAGCAAAATTTACTAAACAGAATGTTAACCTACGGAGTGAAAAGGTAATTGAACAGTGTTGTTTGTCACAACCACAAACGAATGGGGGCTAACTCGTACACAGAGAAGCAGAAAATCAAATTTTTAGGCTTACATAAAATCGTGTTAAAAAATCGGCAAACAGAAGACGAATAAGCTATAATTGAAAGCAGTCAGATTTGAAAATCAAATCTCCAAAGGAAAAAGAGGGCATCAAGGAACAGAAACACGGTTACCTTATCGGGCAGCACTGTAGAATTCCTTCGCTGCAGAGGCGCAGTATGACAGAATTAGGGGGTTGCGAGGTTTGGTTAGGGAAAAAATTGAAGCGTGCAAACCCTAAGAGAGGGTAGAGGAGGAAAACACGAAGACGCAGGGAGGAAGCAATGTCGGTCACTGTACAAACTTTAAAACTTTAAATTCACCGTTGCGTAAGTGAGCAATTGGGCTTTACTAATACTAAGCCCGGAATATTGAAAGAAAAAAACAATAAACGACTCAGGTTAGATTTTTTTGCCGTTTTCATTTATTTAAAGTTTCAATTTGATTTTTGTTTCTAAAATTTACAATTAATAAAAAAGTATATAAATTCATCTAATCGTGAATTATTATTTTTCTTACCAGGATCTTGAAGATCTAAATTTTATACGTGAGAGTGAATCTTTATTATGAAGTCAGTATTTTTTGAAAAATATTGATTCTATTAACGTGGATCATGAATTTATGTTTTTATTAGAATAATATTATTTAGAATATAATAAATAGTAATAAAATGATAAATAATATCATATTAAATTATGAAGATTTATTTATAATGAGAATATGATTGAAATAGATATAAGTTAGATTATTTTATAATAAATAGATTTAAAGAGTCTTATTAGACTGTATTATTTTATTGGGCCACATAAAAAAAATTATATATGATAAAACCATTAATTTTTATTTTTTTTAATAAAAAATTAGATAGGGATTGATGTTAGTTCTTATGAAATATCAAATTGTATGGGCTCTATTAACCTTGTTTTGGGTGTTACTCCCTCCACCACTACAGAGTTCTCCCTCCACCTCCCCATCTCTTTTTTACCCTTTAATAATATTTAAACGGATATGGATTGAGATATGCACTTTTAAACGGATATCGACATTCGTTGAAGTACAAACGAATGTCGACATCCGTTTACGGGCGTTGAAATCCGTTTAAAAAAAGTGGATCTTCCTGTTAATGTGCTTTTGCTTTATTTTTTTCCAAAGCATTGATGAGTGGATTTGATTGATCAGTGCAGACATTTCTTTCTCATTTTCCACGTATTAGCTTTATGTTTTAAATGACACTTATTACCAACTAATTAATGCCACAAAAAAAGCTGAATTACAGGACCACTGTAATGCCATTTTCATGCTAAACAAAATTCACAATTCCATTTTTCCTTTTAATAAATGCAGTGCCATGCTACATCTTCTTTGTACAAATACCCAATCCAAACTAACCTAAAAATCATTAACTGGAATTCCAATTTCATATTATCATCATAAACTACCCACTCCCCGTACCCACTTTCTGCTACTCCTAAATGCTTCCTCTTCATTTCACATTCTTCCTTGCAAAACCAAATACTACTACTACATCAATCACAAACATCCATTCAAATAAAAAATTATATATATATATATATATATATATATATATATATATATATATATATATATATATATATATATCATCATCACCACCTATAGGGTGACAATTAACAATATATAAGCTCATATAATTGTGCCTGCTTCTGCAATTTACTACAACCACCTGGGTTTAACTTTTGTGATGAAAGTTGGCACTTTTCGGAGACCCACAGAGGCTTGTGGGCGTTGTGTGGGTGAAAGCCTTGCAAGCATACAGTGAAGGTGACCACCGCTTCCGAGTTATAAAAGCACCACGAACAGCGACATCATCACGCCACGAGTCAAAACCAAATGAAGAAGAAATGGAAACGGATATGAAGGAGAGAAAGTGAGAGTTGGGAGATGGAAAGAAACGAAGTGAGAGTTGAGGGTGAGAACAAACGGGTTTGGAAAAATGAGAGGGGGGGTGGGACTGTGAAAATGAATCAGAGATTTAGAATTTCAGAAAAAGGTAAATAAATATGATTAAAGTAAAAATGGGTACTTTTGTAATTAAAAAAATTTTGGGAAAATTTGAGGAGGTGCAGGGAGCATTGGTGGTGGTGGAGGGAGCAACACCCCCTTGTTTTTTAAATATTAATACTTTCTCTTTCTGCACCCCTATAATTATTTTCAGTACTCCCCAGTCCATTGTTTTACTCTGCGGTGGTGATGATTTTGGCTTCTGGTCGTTCAAGGTTTTCAAGTTACTTGTGTGGTAAGTCTTACGTAATATTTTTCAAATTATTTTAATGACTTTTTTATTTATCATTACACAATTTAGAATTAATTTGAATTGGAAAATATAAAATATTAATTTGAGAATGTATGATATTTTAAATTGAAAGTCCACCTAGATTATACAATTTAGATTAATTTTTTTTTAAATTTGGGATTGGATGATTCAGAAAATTTCAGATCATTTAATTTGAAAATAAATAAATGAATTTTAGATTTCACATTCCATAATAATTTTGACCGATCAAATCGAAAATCTATAGTTTATCTTATGAAATTTTCAATTTAACAGATTATCTTTACTCTTTCAAATTATTGTTTCGAATTTTTTTAAAAAAAATGTATTTTAAATATTTTTTAATTTAAATTAAAAATAATTACTAGTGAAACAATATTAACTATTAAAAAGGTTATTTAGAATTTAATTTTATAGAATTTAATTTATATTTATAATTACGTAATTAAAAAGAATTTTAGAGAGATTATTCTTTTACGACTTGCTACAACTTATTTGAATTTTTTTTAGAAAAACTACATTCATTTATATTAATATTATATTATGAAATAGAGTTAAATATGTTTTTAGTCCCTCAACTATAAAGCGATTTTGTTTTTCGTCCCTATTTCAAACTTTATACGATTTGATCCCTCTCCTTAAAGAAATCATAATTTTTGGTCCTCCAAAACAAACGGCGTTAAAAATTAACTGAGGTGGCTAACGGTGTATGCCAAAGTATTTTTTTTTCTGACACTCACTGAATCTTTCTCACCTTTTCTCTCTCTTTCACGGTGTATTGCTCTTTTTGGCACAAAATCTGTTTTTGAGAAGGCAGATTTACCAGGACAGAGGAAAGGTAAGTCCGGAGAAAACCACTTGGAGATCCACGAGTGGCAGGTACCCCATTGAAGATCCGGCCAGCTTCACCACCTTCTTTTCCTTCTCCGTCGCCAACCTCAACCCATCCTCCATCGGCGGCGGCCTCGCCTTCGTTCTCGCGCCGGACGATGAAACGATCGGCGATGCCGGTGGATTTCTCCGACTCCTACTAACAGTGAAGAGAAAGATAGCAAAAGCAAATCGTCTTGCCACAATGGGTTGTGTAAGCATAATTTAGGAGCGACGGTTTACCTACAGGAGCTGAAGTATGCTACCAAGTGTTTCAATGCTAATAGGATCATTGGTCATGGCGCGTTTGGGACTGTGTATAAGGGGTTTTGCCTGAAAATGGGGACACTGTTGCGGTGAAAAGATGCAGCCATAGTAGTCAGGGGAAGAATGTCTTTTTGTCTGAGTTGTCTATCATTGGGAGCCTGAGGCATCGGAATTTGGTTCGGCTTCAAGGGTGGTGCCATGAAAAAGGGGAGATTCTGCTGGTGTATGACTTGATGCCCAATGGGAGTTTGGACAAGGCTTTGTTCGAGTGTCATCCTCGTCGATTGTGGATGAGAGAACGATGGTGGAGATTCAGAAGAAACAACGGACGACCTCCTGGGAAACAAAAAAATACCAACGTGGCAAACGACACGTGGCTAGACGTTAGTCACCTCACCCGATTTTTAACTCCGTTTGTTTTAGAGGACCAAAAATTATGGTTTTCTTAAGGAGAGAGATCAAATCGTACAAAGTTTGAAATAAGGACAAAAAACAAAATGACTTGAGGACTAAAAACATATTTAACCATGTAATTTTATTTGCATTATTCGTAAAGATATCAATGTGCCTATTATTACTATTATGCAAGTCAAATTGAAAAAGATTGGAATCATATTATTTATCATGTCAAACCAGTAAATCACTATATTTATAGACTTATAAAGTTAATTACTATATATTAAACCTAATGAAAATATAATAAATATACTGTATCAAAATATTTTTAAAAAATCTATATTAACCTATCATTGTGTATTATTTCATGAATACAAAACTATTAAAGTATCTCCATGCATAATATTCATATTTATAATAGTTAGTATTTATAATAGCTTTTACACTTCGTAATTTGCTAATTTAGAATATCTTTTGAGTTATAAATGTGTTTTAGTGACGAACGACATTGGTTATGCTCAAGTCATTATTTTATAAATTGACTAGAAAGTGGCCCTATACGAATTATCGAATAAGAATCATGAGTTAATGTAAGTCTGAGATAGTCATGAAAATAAACTAATATTATAAAAAAAAATACACGATGACAATTATTACTATAATTATTCGAACTGTAGTATCTACGTTAATTAGATTTTAAATCATCATTAAAAATTATATAATAATGATTGTAACTCTTGCTTTAAGGATGATCTCAAGATTTTTAGTTTCTTGAATTAATATTACAACATGGATAGGCTTAAATATACGTCTCTTAACAGACTTTAAATTTAATTTAATCTCTAATAAGTTTGATTATCATTTATATTTTTTAAATTGGTCTAATCTTATATGGAACTTCCAACAAAAATGCATTAGTGCTTGATTTTGCATAAAGCTGAAAGTAAATGAAAATCCACGTTATTGAACACAGCAATTATAGATGATTTTCATTTTCTAAACCCAGGTTATTGAACACAGTAAGATCCTTTCTGATACCATCTCGAACTCTTACATTATAATATAAAGACAAAGTTGAAATCTGACTTAACTGATCAGTGATGATTTTTACATTAGATTAGGTCATACAAAATGTGTATTTTGATTTACGTGCAACTTATCCTTGGCAGTAACGACAAAGTCAAGATTGTAAAGCACAGGAACCATAGTGAGAGAGCACAAGAAGACCAAGACAGGACCAAAGATCCAAAGCAGAAGAGGAAGAGCAGCGTAGAAGAGTCTGTTTCCAACAGTGTTAAGAAGGAAGCCTTTCTCCAAGATCTGATGAACATATTCAGGGCTGACCAAGGACAAGGGGTCCTGTGGGGTGTTGATAAGGATGTTGACTTGGTTGATGAACCTTATGGACAAGGAGTGGCAGAAGAATGAGAAGAGGAAAATGGAGAGCAAAGTGACATATTTGAGTGATACCATGAACTCTCCATGACCCCCATAAACTGTGTCCTCAAGTGGCTTTTTCACACTGTAGGTGCTGCTTATGATTGCTGCTAAGCCCGAGCATAGCAGAATAGAGGTTGTGGCCATTAGGGTCGCACCCATGATTGTGTTCCTCAGTGATTGAACAGCTAGGATGTTTTTTTTGTCGTTGTCCTGCAAAAAGTTCATCATTCTTGAATTATTGTCATGCGTCTGCTCATTCTTTTTCCAATCTATTGCCTCACCATTGAATTCAGTGTACCATAAAACTAGTGGAACAAAACATTGAGTAATGAAAAGTGCAACGCTAGACATGCACTTCTTCATGCAGTACAATGAGTTGTCCACATTCGATTAATCGTAGGATACTTGACAAAACTTTCATAGAGATAATCTTCTTTATTTGCTGCACTTGTAATATTATTAGGGGATAATGATTAGTTAACACAGATATTTTTATAATATTTTAATACAATGTGTTATTTTCTTATTTAGAATTCATAATAACAAATAAATAATAAATCTATAAAAAATATGTCAAAATATTATAAAAAAAGTTTATATTAAAATACTTTTTTATATTAAGGGACATAATCCTATCGGTGATAACCATTAAAGTTGCCACAACACGTTAAAACTGGAATATACTGAAGAAACTAGAACTCAAGTGAATATACACATAGGATTCCTACAAAGTTACACAAGAAACCATTTTTAAATAGATACCTCTGAAATTTTTTGAGTAGATTGATACAAACAAACACAAGACGAAATAGTTTATAAAACTCCAAATAAGGGTAAATTTGAATACAAAAGCTAAAATGAAGAAGTGTGACAGATTTGAACTGTCATAAGTCTCGTTTTCTTTTTCAATATATTATTAACATGTAGATTTGCATGCACATTATCTACGTCTCGTTCCAACCATTTTGCATTGCGTGAATAAGAACAATCCTTTTGTTTTCTAGTATAAAAAACTATAAAGTTAAGAAAAATCTAAGGGTGAGGAAGGAAAATGGTGTTTAGGAAAACAAAATACTTTCAGTTTTTCATCGCTCCATTGGAAGGGAAGATGCTAATATATATATATATATATACCAGTTTGGTAACCTGCTAAAAAGAACGTTCATCAAGTGCTATAAGAAGTACATATGATTTTAGATAATGTTTCACATATTTAGTTTTACATTGAAGAAGATGATGCTAGATCCATATTGGTTCTGGTTTAAAACAAGTTGAGATGATTTTTGTTTTACATATCTTTATCCAAATTTTGGAGAGGTGGAAGTAAATTAAGATACCTTCATTATGGTAGCAACCCAATTGCGTCTGCCAGTAGCATTGATGCCAATGATAGTTGTGTGTGGCTGAGTTCGAACAGTGTGCCAGAGCCAGAAATGGTAACCAATGCTCATAAGAAATCCTAAGGGCACCAATATCACATCCAAATAACACTTCTTCCATTCCATGTCACTTGGCTTCTAAAAACTTAGCTATCTTGAAGAGAAATCGCTCTCAACTCAACTTTCGTATATTAATTTCCTTCTTCTCTGACAGTGGCAAACATGGTTTATATACAGATAAAGCAAGGATGAATGTGGACTTATTTGAAACTCAATTCAATCTGTACCTGAGTTCAAAAAGAAGAACCCTACTTTTCTCATTAATTTACAAGCATTAGCCTAATATATATATATTACATGTGGGGTTCTTTTGAACAGCTTTTAGCACCCATTACATGTGTTTTTCTTTGCTTTTTCTATCTTCCAATTAGCTACTCCCATTTTCTACTTGCCTACTTGTTATATATATATATATATGGAAATGTCTAAAAAACTTCTTTTAACATTGTGTTTGATTTTGATGTATTCATGAACTTTCAATTTGCACATCAATTATAGCTTTTAGGATTAGTGATATATAAACTTGATTGATAACAATGTATTTAAGAAATTCTAAACAGTCAGAATTTACTTTTTTTTATGAAAGACTAGATTGATTTTTTTTTTCAATCAAGTGACGTGGTTTGAAAATAAAAAAATCGAGACAAACTAAAATTTATTTTATTGAAATATAATATTATATATTTAAAGTTAATCATATATATAGAACAGATTTTGAAAGTTTTTTATGATTTAATAATATATATATATATATATACACACACATATAAAGAGAATTTTTTTTCGGTTTCCAAATTTATTTTTTAATTTTATTCTTTAAATAAAAGTTGTTTTAAATTAAAGAAATTATTTCCTTATTATATCTTTTAATTAAGTAACCGTATCCTTCAATTTAATATTATTTTATTTGATTGTTTTTAATATTTTTAATTAAAACATTATTTAAAAAATAAATAAAAATTATTTACAATAAATTATACAAATTATTTATATTTAATTTTATAATGTAATAATAATAATTATTATTTTATTATTTTTATTATCATAAAATAATAACACACTTGCGCGGATGCGTTTCGCTAATATTTATAATTTATTTATATCCACCATCATAACAATTTATATTATAGTTTTATTTGTATGTGATTTATTTATGAATATACGAAAAGAATAATTATTATACCAATAATCATGTAATAAAAATTATAACAAATATTTTAAAACAAATTTATATGATAAATTTAAAAGAAAATAATAATTACCATAAAAATATTTCTAGATAAAAAAATTTACAAAATCACTTCAAAGAAAATTGTAAAACATTATATTAAATAAGAAATCGAACCAAATCAAAACTGTATTTGATTTTACGTTAGCTTTAAGCCACTTTTTTAATATATTTAACTAAATTGAGATGCAAATACCTATGAAAAATTGAAAAGAAAAATACACCACAAAATATTAAATAATGATGTAAATCTAAATTTAAGGGTGCTTTTTGCTGACATTTGCTAAAGTTACAAAAAAAAATCTTATTGGCACATAATTTTCGAGATATTTTCAACCTTAAAGCTGACAAATTAAACCAAGGTATTTTTATGCATGCATTACCAATGAAAAATTGCAATGACTGTATAAGTAATTGTTAAATACCAATATTTAAAAATATAATAATTGGATGTATATTTGTGTGAGAAGTAATTTTAATACGGTTAGTTGTATTTATTATTTGCATTTAAGTAAACAAAAATAATAATAACGAAAAACGTTGATTATATACATAACTGTAACATGAATTAAAATGTTCATTTATCAAACTTTTTCAACCTTGTGTCATGTTGCTTATCAAATGTTATTCCACCGTTTATATTAGTGTCAAACTTTCACAACTTATATCTTGATTCTTATAAAATAATATTTTATTATATATGATAATCATAAATTTTTTAAAAGTATGAAACTTTCACAACCTTATATGTCTTGTTTGCCTATCAAATAATATTTTAGTATCGCACGCATATTTTGAAGTGTCAAATTCTCAACCTTGTATATGTTTAAATAAATAATAATTTATTATCACACTGTTCTGAAAAAGTGTAAGACAATCACATATTAAATAACAATTTTCACCACTAAGAAAAATGAAATTTATAATAGAGTTTATATTCTCAAGAAAGAAAAAATTGTGTTATATTCCAATATAATTGTAGTTTTCTTTACCTTAGTTAATATAATTGTGTTAATATAATTTTTGGTTTAATAGTTATTTAAATAAAAATATAACTTTTTATTTTTTATATTTAATGTAATCTCTAATTTGAATGAAAAATAATTCTAGATGAGGAATATAGAGTACGGATTTACATTAAAAAAAAGAGTTGGAAAAAAGGAATGAGAAATTTGTTAAAATATAAGAGAAGTGATAAGGTTTGATAGAAAGAAGGAAAGTGAAATTGTGACAAAGCGCATTTGATTATTGAGGAGAGAAATAGGAGATAAGGAAAGGGCCACTGTCAAGTGAAGTGGGCCCAAATTGGGCCCAATGTCCAACACCATTATTCACTCATCTCATGCGAGACTGGCTAATCATAAGTGCGTTCTCTATAATATACGCAATCCACTCAAACAAACGCTCTTTCGCGGTTAAGTTCAACACAACCGTTTCCTTCACTAATTCCTTTCTTTCTATCACTAATCTAATTTTAGAACAAACTACTTTTTCTATTTAGATTAAATTAAATGTTATTATATTACGATACATGACATGCTCAATAATTTATAGCTTTCCGTAGCTAGTTAGCTAGTAAATCATTTCAGACTTTGAAAAAGGTAGTCAAAGAGAAACAAAAGCAAGTTAAAGGGTAAGGACATATGAAAAAAAAGAGTACGTATATGTTGTTACACAATGAAGGCTCAGTTTCCAAACATTCAATGACTAAATCAAATTATAGTTTTGCTGTTATTCATAAATCAAACTAATTAATCATTTCCAACATATTTTTTAAATTTGTCACACTACTTAGTTAAGAAACAATGACAAGTTTGTTTGGTTTTTCTGAATTAAGTATTGAGTTAAAATGTATTGTGAACAGAGAGAAACTACATTTGAAGAGAGTTTTACTTCTTTATGTTAGTTTATAAGAAGAATCCTTCTTTTTCTTTTTGGTAAGCAAAAAATGAAAGTTTGCATATGGAGAATCTAAACAGAAAAAAGTAAAATTTGACAAGAGGACAGTGTGATGTGAATGATTTTTAAAGACATTGTTGTCTATGGGAAGCTATGTTAGAGGGAAATGAAACCCTTATAAGAGAAAAAAGAAGTTGGGTACGTAGTATTATTTTGTCACCCAATAAATTTATATCTATTATTTTACCTTTCAATAATTCTCTGTCTTTATAATTACAAAAGTTAATTTTTTTTAATAATCAAAATAGATTTTCAAGTGGTATAATATAATGTAAAAAAATGTTTTTCAAAGATTTAATTTATGAAAAATTTTAAGTTTTTTTTTTTGTATATTATTCACCAATTTGAAAAAAAAAAAAAGATAACACTACATACCTAATGGGTGCTATGGGCATGGGAAGTGGGTGGACAACAAACCTTTGCAATTAGTGGAGACTTGATGTCCACTTTTGACACCACTGTTCCAAAACCAAGAGACAAAACAGAGCTACCCTAAAATCCTTTTCTTACTTACCTCAATCAAAAATTCTAGTATGGAACATTTAAGAAACAACTCATTTTGATTTGAAACATAATGTAATATCCTTGATATCTTTTTATCAATCTCTTTATATATTTAATAATAACGAAATTCAAGATTTTCCAGTACTAAAATAGTATGTATTTAATAATTATAAATTATTAAAATATGTTATACTATTTTAAAACAATTTGGGCATTAATTTGATTAAGGTTGTCCAACATGGTAACAGTTGGAGGCAATTGGATTGCATAGAATAAGCCCATTAATAGAATATGCTTTGGAAGATGCCTGGGCACAATTATAGTTTGTGTGAACTGAACAATTAACTAGGGTGACGTATGAATTCATGGAAAACATGTGTTCATTAATGGTCCAATGTTTTCGAAACCCAAGATTTCATTGTTAATGTCAGCGAACAGATGCTAAAGTTTTAGGACAAACAGTTATCAATATATTCACCTTATCAGTTTCACGATCATCACACACGAATTATAATTTTTTTAATATGTTTTTAATTTTTAAAGCGCAAAATTTATTTATTTTTCTAATTTTTTTATACTTTTTTGATAGTCAAACTTTTAATATTAATGGATATAACTTTCCTAATATAATAGGGTATTGTTAATTTTTACTATTATCTTAATAATATTTTATTAACAAAATCAAATATTTTCTAACTTTTAATTTTTTAATTCTCAATTATTTTATTTTTTAAATAATTATATTTTGGGTTATATTAATTTAATTATACATTAATTTTTATTTTTATTTTCAATTTAGTGACAATAAATTTTTACTTCAAATCAAATAATTTAACAATCCAAAGAAAAAAAAAAGAACAACAAAAATAGAGATGATGAAGTTTATATGACATTGAGCGTCACTTCCTTATCGTTGAGTGTTAGTATTATACAAGTAAGACCTATCAATCTTGTATCTACCATTGAGTGCCAAGAAAACTGTGTTGAGTGTCATTCTATTTGCAAAAGTCAGCATTGAGTGTTAGGTACCAAATATTGAGTGTCATTCGTTTTGAAAAATGTAACGCTAAGTGGTACAAAGGTTGTGTTGAGCGGTACTTATGTTGATATGAAGAGTTGTGTCCTATTGCTTCTAGATGCTTAAGGGAAGCTCGTATTTAGCTATTTGAGACACAATTTTTCACTCTTTCAAGAGTTTGGTGGTCTATTGGAGCTTGTAAGAACCATCCCTCATATATTTCTTCTTGTATCTCTATCTTCTTCCATCTATTGTAGTCTTGGGCTCTCCATGACAAAGGAAAACTAAACCCATTTTGTTAAGGGTATATGTAATAACTAAACTCTCTTGTATTTTGCAAATGCTTTGAATATATATATATATATATATATATATATATATATATGACTATTTCATTAAATGTTAATATTGTTATTTATGTACTTAATACTCGCTTTGATGTGACCATTCATATCTTGATGTTTGGCTCATTAGGTATTGGAAGATATCTTTTGAAACCTAGACTTGGAACATATACAATAAAGCTTGTTTCTAAGATAGTGTCTTAAACCAAGTTCATAAAGCAAGTTTGTTTATTATTAGAGGTTTAAGAGATTGACTCTTAATAAGAAAATGTAGGCTCATTCTAAAAAGATATTAAGGTTTTAGTAGACTTGTGGATTGACATTAGTATATTAACGGAAAGGATATAAGTTTTTATATGCACTAAAATGAGATAAGTGAAATCTAGCTCCAACAATATCAATCCATATATTTCTAACATTTTCCATTTTTTAAGTTCATCTTTATTATTTATGCATCAATTTACTTTATTGCACATGATATCAAAGTATGAAACTATTATTTAATTTATATTATTTATTAAATGTATGATTATTTAGTATTATAATAGTCGGTCTTACCGGATACTATTTATACAATTTGATACGTTTGTCAAAGAATTAACATAATTTAACGGTGTTAATTTATTTTAACTCACTAGGTTCTCCATGAAGCTTTCCACACTGTGTTGGAAGGCTTCTCCCTCCCCACCGCATGACAAAACCCTCATTATAAGTCTCTTTCCACCAATTATTGGTACTTTATATTTATTCAATATTTTTTTTTATTTATAATTTATCTTTACAACTTTACAAGCAAACAAATGATTAACCCATAGAAAAATTGTGTATTTTTATTAATCTCGTCATGATATGTAACACATTATTATTTTTTAATAAATTTTAGCATCACTTAAAGAACAACCATCCTTGTTTGATATTTTTTATAACTATTATTTTAATCATTGTCATTTTTGTCATATTTTAACGACGTCGACATGTACAACGAAAACAATAGTTGAAGAGCAAATTGTTGAAATCAAAAAATGAAAAAAAGGATGAAAAAATGTTGAAACCTTTAAAATATATGTCGGACAAAAAGTTATTTAGTTGTTAATTTTCTGATTAAGTTTGAAAGCACTGAAAATATATTGAAAGTGGCTTAATTGGGCCTAACACTTCTTGAAGTTTTGAGTCAATAAATATGGCAGAATGGACAATTGATAAGTATTAGTCAAAAGTTGACAACCGATGAAGATGACAACTTTGAAAGAGGGACTTTGGAGAGTGATGAATGGGCCTTTGAAAGTATTATGGGATTCGATTGTTGTAGAGAATGGAAGTCCTTCTAGTGAAACTTAATCGTCAAATAAACCCCTCACGTGATGTTACAGAGCTTAATTAACTCGTTAATGATTTTGGTTTATGTATTGCGTATTATGAAAGAATTTTCATGACTATCTATTTGAACGAACCTACAATTTTGATTATTCACTCATAATTGTATGAATATCTCTTACATATATGTGGAATGCACCTATACATGCATGCATTTTCCTAATCAATGTACACTATATGCAAATTATATAATATACTGACGCTGATCAATAATGAAATTATTTTTGCAAGAATCTAAAAATAATATAATTCTAAGATACCATTGAAAATTTTCTTTTATGAATTGAGTCATGATTTATTAAAATTAAATCATTTCAATGAATTTCATTACAAAATCCAACATTTAAATCATACCAAGGATGTAGATAAATGCTTTAGAAAAAAAATTTAAATATGTTTCAAAAATATTTTTAAAAATTATGTTTTATTCTTAAATAAAAATATATTTATTTTGTTCCTACACTTTATGAAAAAGTATCATTTCCAAAAAAACAAAACATAAAGTGTTTTTTATATGACAAGTAGAATTTTATAATAGATTATAAATTATTCTTAATGAAAATTTGGCAAAGTAGCCTATGAGTGGATGAAAGATCTCCCACGTCTGAATTTTGGAAGCACAATAATGGTAATATGGTCAGGAAAGGATTTAGAAGAGCAAGAAGAAACAAAAAAAAAACAAGAAAAAAGAGTTAGCTTCTGTCATACTCTCGCTTAAGCGAGAGTAACCTTGCTTTAGAATTATTGTCACTCTCACCTAAGCAACAAAGACCTCGTCTAAGCGAGATTCATCAAGTTATTAAATTTTTGTATCATTCTCATTTAAGCGAGAATAATTTAGCTCAAGAAAGAAGAATTTCTTCACTCTAAAGTACCTTCTAGGGGCACAATAAAAATAAATCAGAGAAGAATGTATAATAAGACAAATATGGGAACGCCACAATCTAGCAGATTGATAAGTCAAGGAAGATTCGTCACAAAGATGTTAATCTTTCATAAGAATCAGAGTTCTAAAACAAAAACCAAGAGAATCCTCTCTCAAAAATGCAAATGCATATATTGACTCAAAAATGTCTATATATAGGTACAAATGTTTAAGGCACTTAACAAACCCTAAAAGAAAGCCCAATGACATTGGGTTCAAAAATAATTTAAAAAATAGAAACAAATTGTTTGCAATTAAAATAAAAATACAATTTATTTAATTTCCTAATTTATTCTTCAATTGTGCTGATAATCTTCATGTTCTTTAAATTCCATTCTTTATGGAAGATTATAAGAATCAAGATTCAAGGAGACATGTTTTGATCTTTGACCTTGTCATAGATCCTTTGAATTGCAAATGTTCTTCTTTAAGTTTTTCTCATATATGTTTCAGGAAATAGTCATCTATCATACCTTCCTTGAAGAGGATTTGTCCTCAAATTCGTACCTCTTGGAGATTCTTTATCACGATAACTCGTGTAGTTTTATATATCATGAAAAAAAAATGGATGGAGGAACTCTGGAAAAGAAGAACAAAGGAATAAAAAGATAGATAAATCAAAGTTTCTTCAATTTTTCTTCTTGAACTTAGGATTTCAGTGGCTACCATGAGTGATTAATCTTTTATCTAAGGATTGAATGTAATCGATTCAAACTTGGATGTAATATGATGATATTTATATATAACTATGATATTTTTACTCAATATTTGTATTCTTGTTCTATTCTTAATGTTTGATTCTATCTAATCAATAGATTCTTCATTGTGATTTTTGGATTTGACAAAGAAATATTTCTGAAATTTGATTTGAATAAAAATACTTGATATATAAGGATTCTAGGAATAGATTTCAGTATATCAGTTCCTTATAACACTTTAACATAAAGCTGAATAATTTTGTTGGATATGTGAGGAATCAATATTCACGAAACTCATATTTTAAATTTTATAGGTGATGAATCAATATAAATGATTATTGTGTGTTGCATCAATATTGATATTTCTAAATAATATATGTCGATATTCATTCAAATCACAAGAGAGATGAATGAAATTCAATTTCAAATTCTCTTATTAAAACTTTCTTTAAGTGTTGTGGTGATATTAATTGTATCAAACTTAGCATAATTTTATAGAAATCAATTATGAACCAACTTTTACTTCTGAACATATATTGATTGAAATAAACTTATTTTAATTGAATTCATTTATCGTGAAACGACACTCTCACTTAAAATTCATTATACTACATTAAGTAATGATAAGCTGGTAAAGAATAAACATGGATAAAAAGTTAACCTCTAAAGTAATATTGATTAGATGAAATATAAGAGTGTTTTTATAAACCTTTTAAGTCTATAAATAGAGAAGATAACTAATAAATAGTTACAATATAATATTTTTATAATATTTCAGGATATATAGGCCGGATATATAGTTTGTTAAAAAAATGTTTTACCTTACTTTAATAAAACGTCCAAGATGAAATATATAGAAACAAAATAAAACTTTGAAAATCAGATTTAATCCAAAGAATAATGAGAGGTTGTTCAGTGATACGTATTTGCTCTTCTCTTCAATATCAGCATGCAAATGCAACGCATTGTTAAGCTATCTCAAATGGCGCATGAGAACGCGGATCAAGGTCGGAGATAACTATACTTAAAAGTCAATCAGCCTTTACATTTTTCTAACAAATCATAATATTTTATAAATTTTCTTCAGAAATACAAATTGTTCACCTCCATTTACGTAACTGTTCGAGTACGTCACGTAATCAACCTTCTTTTCTTTTGCAAATCATTTTCGCCTCTTTTAAATTAGGTTCCTATTATAGGCCAAAGTTTTCCATTAGGGTTAGTGATATATTTTTTTTGCTAATTAATTTTTTAAGTCAGTTTCAAAGGTCTTAATTTTAATTTTAGTTTTGTTATTTATTTTAAACAAACTTGTTCCAAATTCTGTCACCCCTTAACTTTTTCTCCTTTCAAGTTTATTATAATCTATCTTCTAGCCATTATTGAGATACTTCTTGAATAGTTGAACATAGTTAAATGGTAATTTCGTTGTTAGCCACGTAAGATGAAACAAATAAATCCAGCAATAAACCTATATATAACTTTCAGTCTTTGTGGTTCTGGATAGAGATGTTTTTTATTTATTTATTATTCTACTCTTTCTTATAAAAAAACCCAAAGAATATAGTAGTTACCTTTCCTTTTCTTCTGCTTCACCAACAGCTATTTAGTGCATTGAACCTGTAATATGATGAATTTAACCGACAGCTATTTCTAATAATGCCGTATATCATGGGTACTTCATTTTTTACAACATTATATTGTCTTGTTATAATCTTCAATTCAAAAGAAAAATTATTTGCGAAAATTCCTTGACATTTAAAGATATATTCAATTTCTCCTTTAAATTTAAATTTGTGGAAAATGTACTTAAAATATAAAGACATTTCCGTAATTTTTTGTGGAGACTTTTCTGTGGAAGAAGTTGCAACAAATTTCTGCCGAAGTAATCAAGAGAAAACTCAATTTTCTACTATATGCTCTGACTAATATTTAGTGGTGAAGAAAATTAATGATAATATATATATATATATATGAGCATTGTAAACACTTTAGCTACTGTTCATCAGATAATTTAGCAATTACTAATAGAGATTGTAAGTAAATAGCATAATTTTAATTTTTTAAAATAAAATAAAATAAGTAATATATTAACTTTTTCCTTGACTTCCAGTTTGGTCTTGTTCAATCAATTGATGTTAGCCCATCACAAAATCATTATAAATAAAACAAAAGGAAATAAAACGTGATTGGAGAAGTGAACTTGTTTCAGGTTTTGGTTGTTCAAACTGAGCATGCGCAGCAGATAGACATAAACAACGAAAAAAAAATGCAACATAGAACTGCATGCATTTTCAAAATTGACAACACAGGAAATAAAAAAATATTATGAATTAAGCTTTTAATTGTTTGGATAGAATCAACATTCTAGCTGAGTGATTAAAATATATATATTAAAAAATATATTTTAAAATTTTATTTCTGCATATTAATAAATGATCCAATAAAATACGTTGTATCTCTCGTTATCTAATTTTTTGAGATAAATTTTAAACTTAATTCAGTTTTAAAAATAATTTATATAACAAGATTGTATCTATTTAATGGTTTATGGGATCGATGTTAATTCTTCTCTTCAAAAGGATTTTTTAAATTCTAAACTTATATTAAAGTTTTACTTTTAGTTTTCTCTTGTCAAATTACATGGAGAAAATACTTTTGATGCTAAAGTTTGAATACTCTAACTATAAATATGTAATAAAAAAATAATTAATTACTTGAATATCAAACTTGTATTTATTAATTTTGAAATAATTTGTAGTGACCTAACTACAATAATGATTAAGATTTTCAATTATAAGAAGTAACTTATAGTTAGAATAGAAAATATTTCAGCAGAGAAACAAACACAGGAGAGAATGAAAAACACTATAAGGAGATTACTGAAATCCTTATAAACTAAAACTATTATGAGTTTAATGTTGAATAGTAGGTACACATGTACCATTGCATTGTACGAGGCGACCTTTGACTGTTTACATATCGGTTTGCCTTGGAAATCAAATCAGAAAATAACTACCTTTCAAGCTTCCATTAAGTGTAATGGCAGAACATAAATAATAATTTTTATAGTGAATCTCTGAGACCTAGTCATCGGTGATTTAAAATAATGAAAACCACGGTGGATTTAGCTTCCAAAACAAAGAATGGTGAGGTAGAAGGAAAGCTCTGACTTGCACTAATCACTCACATGCAAGCATGGGAAACGCAACTTGACGTTTAACTCATCCTAACCTGGACAAAAGTTTTTGTTCGTTTTCTCATGCATGCATGTGACATAGAAAACCAAACACTCATTACAAATATAATATTCCTTCTTGTCACAATTTAATAACCTTTTAATATTAAGACTTACCAAAGCACGAGTTCTATAAATTGGAGCCATATCATTAGCCAAACTCAACCTATTTCAACCATAGAGAAAACCAGGTTCAGTTCTGTTGTCCCATAATAACCCTAACCCAACCCTTCTCATGATATAGCCAAACTGAAATAACCCAAAACCCTTAACAAGGGTTCAAACAACATGTCCATGGATCCTGCCAAGAAGCCTAACAAGATCAGAGACATAGTGAGGCTTCAACAGATTCTTAAGAAATGGAGAAGGGTTGCAAACTCTTCAAAAACAAGCAGAAGTAACAGTAACAACAGCAACAACACCGGCAGAAGCATCAAATTTCTCAAAAGAACACTTTCTCTGTCTGAACGTGAGGGAGGAGGATCGAGCAGTGTTGTTCCCAAGGGCTACGTTGCTGTTTGTGTTGGCGTGGACCTTAGCAGGTTCGTTATACCAACCGAGTATTTGGGTCACCAAGCCTTTCACATGTTACTCAGAGAAGCTGAGGAAGAGTTTGGGTTTGAACAGACTGGGGTTCTCAGAATCCCTTGTGAAGTGTCTGTGTTCGAGAGTATCTTGAAGATTGTGGAGAGAAAGGACAAGTTTTTCACTCAGAAATGCAGGTTTAGCATTGAGAAAATGATGGGATATTGTTCCTCCAACAACCTTGCTTATTCTCATCACCCTCCAAGTCCAATGTGCAGATAGTTTAGGATTTTGACAATTTTATACATTTTTTCTTTTCTTTTCTTCTTTGTGGAAGCTCATCCATGTAAGAGAGGGT
The DNA here is from genome assembly GCF_029865625.1 of Vigna umbellata. NCBI lineage: Eukaryota > Viridiplantae > Streptophyta > Magnoliopsida > Fabales > Fabaceae > Vigna > Vigna umbellata. The sequence goes on from NC_142168.1 coordinate 1,479,162, forward strand.
TAGAGTGAATTCCAACAAATTCATCAGTTACAACTGAGATAACCCTCTAAGCAAAGAATACAACTTTCATTGTCCAAATCATGTATCTCAAGAAATTTTGGACTCGTGATGATAAGACAAAAAGCTTTCACAGATGACAAATCTGAGTACTACTTACTAATTTTTTTTATGGAATAGAAAGTTTTGTTATTTTACATTTCAGTTCATGAATTTATTTTACCCTTTTGTGTTCTTTCTTTTATAAATAATATAACATGATAAATTTTAGGCCTTGTATATTGCACCTGTTAGGAATTGGGAAACTTGTGATCACGCACGCACAGAAGTTTCTTATCAGCAACACCTTAGAAGTTATTGACTTTATAAATTTAGTGAATGAAGAAGTATTATTTAATTGGAAAGAATCAATTCAAATCTTTCAGCCAAGCCAAAGGTATAGTCTAATCACACAGAAGAGAAATGGTTATTTTCTTTTTTTTATTTTATTTTATTTTACTTCTTTAATCTTATATATTTGATTCTGTTGACTGTTTATATGCATGATAATAATTTTTATTAATTTATATTATTTGAAAAGTAAATTGCTCTCACCGAATCTGAGGTTCACCACTGCTAAAAGGTTAAGAAAGGAACTGCGCTTTTCATTCTGAAAACACCTCAGTTTACAGACAAACTTTAACTATGAAAAAAAGACATATATGACACAAAATCGAGAGGATGTGTTCAAACAACTTTGAATTTAACCCAATTAGTCTAGTTAAGACTGAAGTTTTTGGATAGTTTTACACGAGGTTCAATCTTTGCTGTCATGTTAAAAAAGTATCAGCTATCAATATGTTAACAGAAAATACTAGGAATACCTACTATGATTAGTGTGTTTAGTTTGATAAGTTGTTTAGATAATGGAAAGTCAAATATGAAAGTTTTCAATAAATCTTTCCCACAACATAAAATGTATAATTAATACCAATTCATTCCTTTAAACATGGTTTTCATAGTGTGTAAACATGGATATGTTTATAAGTATTATGCTTTTGAAGTTAAATCTTTGATATCTGGTATGTTAGATCTTATCGAGATAACCGAAATGGAAATTAATATACGGATAATCTACGGAAATTTCCCATCTTAGAAGCCATGTTACTGTTTCTCTTTATTTGAATTCCCTTCCCATGTGCCTTTAGTAAAATCATTGAGATTACAAGTTGTAATGCCACTGTATATGCATCAACACATGTTTCAATGGTGCATTACGTACGCTCAGAAATATTAAATCCTACTCACTTGCCTTCAAGTATTGCTCATTGAGAATTTATAGATGGCATGATGTGTTTAACTTTGATGTTATTTATGTAGTGTATTTCTTTTTGTATGTTATCATCATTTAATGATATTTTGTTAACAATTCTTAAGTAATAGATTTGACTAATTCAATTTTAATAGATTATAACATAAGATTTTAATGAGTTATATATAAAATTGAGCTTATATGCAAGATTTTAACTACTACTGTCTGAATGAATTTAACAACACGTCTGCAGAAGAAGTCTACTGACAGAAATCAAATCTTCAAACTTGTACTGCATAATTCACATGTCTGCATTCATAATTCAGAAGGGAAAACATGTGTAACGGTGAAAGTTGAGAAATTCACCCTCGTTATCTGTGGTATGTGACAGGACTAGACTTAAATTACAAGCTTCTGCAGCATATGGAATCTTCCACTAAGTTCATGAGGACTTGTGTTAAATACTATATAATGTAGCACATGGCCAAATAATTTAGTGGCCTACATTGATATATGTGCTGCCTTCATCAATTTAACAGAAAAACATATATTGTTTTAAAATCTACGTGTAACATTCTCTTAATAATAATCCTTGTAGCACTAAAGAAAAAGATCAGGATAACTATTTAGATCTTGAGTCAAGAATGCGATATCTTTACTGGTGTCATGTGTGATCAGCTTAAAAAAATGCAGAAGCAACTCTAGTCAGATTTCCCAGGATACCACGTGTTGACTCCTTAACTAAATCTCATGATCATTAGAATATGTCTGCGTAATTGCAACTTGAGAGGAGATTCTGATTCATATACGAGCCTTCACTCACCTTGTTATGATAAGATGTTTCAAAGAAATGTAACTTGTTTCGTTGTCCAATTAACGGAGGAGAGAACATGCACTCAAAATATTTGATAGTACTATCTCTGACACTTTATTTCGGTTTCTTCATTTAGTGATTGAAATTCACATGAATTTCACTACGTAGAAAGATAAAATGATAAATTATATGGTTCTGGACTGCATAATCTCAGCCAAATCTAGCCTAAGTATTATTTTCTGTTAATTGAAAATGTCTGTTATGTAGATATTGACTGAGACCATGAACAGATAGATGACTGAGCATGATCACAGAAGACTGAGACTATGTTCTAGTATTTCTCACTCTTCTAATAAGAGAAATTATTTAAGTGATTTTGATTCATATAGGTATATTAATTTTCACAAGAAACCTTAAGAGTAACCCATCAAACAGACATCCATTGTTTTTCTAAGGTTGCCCTGATAACTTTTCCTAGGATAACTCTTGTTTTTAACAGTCCCTGTTCCTTTTCAAACTATCAATCTTTCAATTTTCATGTGATCAACTAGTATGCTACAGCCTGCAACTCTGACGCCAAAACATTGTTAACCAGCTGCAAAGAATTTCTCAAAAGGAATCTATAAACCGTTAACCAAAGCATCATTTTGAAAAACAAAAAAAGTTACAAAATACAATAGCTTAAACTTGATTAGTTTTTTCCTAAATATGCAATTTATTCGGTTTCTTTTGAAGATGATTCTATTTGAACTGTGTTGGTCGATTAAAATAATTATTATTAGCTTTTCCTGCTTACAGATTTTTCCATACTTCAAAGGATTATCAGATTTTGAACAGTTCCATGCAGACAAACAGTTAGCGTCAACCCCAATTTTCAAATTGGATACATCTTTTTGCCTCACCATAATGTGAAGATTAATGATCTTGACAACCCAGTAAATTTACACAAGTGATTGTTGGTTGTTGAAATATCCTTTTCCTGATGTAAAATATAGACAATGAAAAGTAAAAAAAAAGGTTAGAAAGAATAAACAAACTTATATAATTAGAGCTTTGGGCTGTTAAACGTATTTTGCAACTAAATGTAACTTAACGCAGTGAAATTACATGAATTTCACTGCCAAAAGTGTAATTTATATAAACCTGAAAAATATGTTCAGATGCTGAAGAACAAGTAGGGAAAATGGAAAAGTTCAAAGAATAGTGCAGTAAGATAAAGCTCGGATAACAATTAGAAGTTCGATGAATTAGAAAATAAAAAGGACTGAACTTAAAAGGACAAATCAGTTGCAAAAGGTAAAAGCAATCAGCAGACGTTGTTCATGCAACATTAACTTTGATACAAAGAATATTTATCACCTTCCATCATTAGCTCTGCATTTGGTTTCAAATTTGGTTTCCATTTGTTATTGAATAATGGTATAAAAAACGAGTCAATTGAACAAGAACAAGAACAAGTATACAACCCTTGCTAAGAGTTCCCTCAACTTTCCAACTATGATCAATATATTGTTTCTAAATTTGTGAAACTGTGGAAAAAATATTAGCCACATACTAGAAGTTTGACTGTTACGAAAACTGCAAAACTGTTCAGAATTATTCATCAAACACCACATGTAGAAGGAGTAACATTGTTTTCTTGAAAACATTGAATTAAATATTGAAAACATAATTTGCTACCTTTCTTTTATATTAATCATTAATCAAATGACTGACTTAGCTGTATTGAAACGAATGAAAGACTTGGATGATGTAGAAAAGACTGTTTTCTTGTTGTTTCTTATTGATAGTCGCGTCGTAGCAGAGGCTGAGATTAGTCTGTAATAGTGCAGAATCTTATGTATAATTTATCAGTTTTCGGGTGACTTCATAACAATTACTACTGGTCACCACTTGCAATATAAAACTTAAATTAAGAAAAGATGAAACAAAAATGAAAACTGAAGTTAAAATTGAACACTACAGTATGCATCGAGATGCATGAAAAGCTGTTAGTGTACAACCTTTTTTAATAGCATCATGCATCAGTTGCAGTCTATCCAAAAGAAATACAAAAAAAAAAGATGACAGTGAAACATTGAATCATACAAAAAATATGACAGGGAAACAGTTTTCCAACACTTAATCTCTTAAACCTTTTGACAAGTATAATGGATTTGATTCCTTTAAAAGTAGAAAAATTGTAAACTAATTTATTTCAAATGCAATTGTGTTGGTCACTCATAGTCTTTAGACAAAAACAGCACACAACAACAACATGAATGAGAGCAAATATGATCAAAAGAAAAACTCTAATCACTCCCATTTTTTTTCAAATCATCAGCCTCTAACAATGCAGAATCTTTTCCTTAATTGATTATATCATGCTTAAAAATGAATAGGGTGATTCTGTAACACAATACTCTGGCCCCCACTTCCAATATAAAAATCTAAATCGAGAAAAAAAAATGTAATGAGCATCAAGAACGCATAACATTATCAAGCTTCAAGATTTACAATTCTTTGAATCACATCACTTACAGTAATCCATGAGATACAAAACAGAGATGACAGTGAAACACTGTATCATCTCTTTCTTTAACTTTTTGACCAGTAAATAAAATTGATTCATCTGAAAGAAGTAAAATTGTATAGGAGATCGACAAGAGCAGGTGTGAAGAATGAAAATAAACAAGAGAATCGATCCTTGTTGCTGACTAGCGTAATCACTATGGCAAAAACGAAAGCTGTTGGTCAATTCAGTTCTGAGAATCTTCGAAATTAGGAAAAGTGACGCATTTGAAGACCTTGCAGTTAGAACACACATACCCAACCTGAAGTTTTTTTTTCCAAAAAATACAAAAGCAAAGCACAGAGCTTTAATATCTATAATGACATTGACAGGTGAATAACATTGCAAAATAGTGTATGACTCACGGCTTTGCAAGAGGGACATCTTCGATAGATACGTTTGTTTTCGGCTTTGATGTTGGTCTTTTGGCCTTTACAAAAGTCACAGACTAACCAACCTTTTCCATTGCAGGGCTCACACATGATAGCTGCATCTGCATCAACCTTGATCAAGAACAAACATATGAGGTGGATAGCTTTTGAGCTTAATGAATTCAATAATGGCGAAGAAAAGAAGAAGTACGTGTTGTTGGTGAATGGGAGTGCAGTGGAGGGGCTTGATGTGAAGAACACGGTCATGGAGTTTGGTGAGAGAGGGAGTTGAAGGAAAGGAAAGAGAAGGTGCTGCAACTGTAAGGGACATGGTTGCCATTTCCCTGTCCTGTGTGAGAAGTGGATATTGTTCCACATCGTCTATTCTTGATATCTAATTTTTCAACTTTCCATTTCTAACCTTGTTTCTTTCTTAAAATAACATGTCTGTCATTCAGATTGTTATAAAGCTCTCTTCTTCCTTTAGCCACTTGCATCTAAGTTAAAGAATTTATTTGATAAGGTAAATTCACTACTAATTTATTTCACTTATAAGTCATCTAATGAAAAGTGGTCAATAAATACTCTTAAAATATCTTATTTTTAAAAATTTTAACCCTCAATACTTCATCTAACTTATTTAATTTTTTTTATCATCTATATTATTTCTCATTTCAAATTTATATAAAATAATAATTATTAATACTATTTTTAATATGTGCTTGTTTTATATAATTTAAATTAAAAATTTAACATTACAAATTATATTAAGTAATATATCAATACAAAATATTGTATAAACATTACATGAAGAAAAAATTGAAAAAGAAATTAACGTAGTGCTAATTTCAATTGAAAAAAAAACCTTTTCAAAACTAAATAAAAACTAAATTTGATAAATAATTATTAGATCCACTTATTTAAATAAAATTTTATCTTCAAATACAAAACATATGCAACTTTTAAAAAAATAAGAATGTAAAAAATTATTATTAGAATTTAACTAATAAATAATTAGATAATAGTATATTTTAATCTATAAAACAAATTTCATTCATATAAAAAAATTGTGTAGAATGATGAGTTAAAAAAAATTGTAACAATATTAATGAAAAAACCTTAATTTAAACCAATTAAAAATAGTTTACTCATTATTTTGAAATCTGATTTACATAGATAAAAAATAACTGTCAACTTAAAAAATAAAACAAAAAAACTGAGTACCATTAATTGAAAATTAATCCTAAATTACATTGATAACAAATGATTATCATCCATGATAAAAAGTAATTTATTTAAAAAAAACTATAATGGATATTAACTTAAAAAAGAAAAAACACTTTCAGATTTTTTTTTTCTAACAAAGAAGGGTATCTGAAGGATTGGATTCATGAATATATGATCAAGCACCTTCAAATTATTGTCCGTTCTAGTCAAACTCTCAAGGATTTATTTTTGATACAACTTCAAAGGATTTTTTATCAATGGAGGCATCTTATCTTTAGTACATAAACTCATATTCATGTCTTGTTTCTATTTGATGTGAGACTTTATTTATATCCTAACAATTTTTCTCTCAAACAAAGGACTATGGTTCTTCACCTCTCCTATCGTCGAAGTATTCTTTTTATTCTTGAGTACACCATGAGACTCATGGTCACACCACTGAGCATCTCCTGCTCTCCGCCTCCCATGATTCATCTGACTGTTTGTCACTGTTCGCCTGCTAGGGTTTCACCTTACCTTGGAGGGACGTACTCGTTTGAGCTTGGTCACCAAACTCGAACCATCGACTTTGATACCAATTGTAAAAGAAGAACAATACAAATATATATCTCAATATCCACTTCAAACATTTCTAATGCTCCTTTCTGGGATTTGATAGAAACCTACTCACAACTCTCACTCCATGTGCTATGTCAGGTCTGATGCAAGTCATAACATACATCAAGCTCCCTGCTGTAGAGGCATATGACACTTTAGACATGTAAGATTCTTCTTCATCTGTCTGAGGATATTATCCTTTTAAAAACTTTAAGTGAGTTCCCAAAGGTGTATTCTTGATTTTGGTATTTCCAACATTTAATCTACTAAGCAATTTTTATATATATATTTTTCCTAAATATTCTCGTACCAGGATTCACACTTTTATTAATACTTTATTCGACTTATATTCGAGTTTCTATAAAACATAGGTCGATGTTGTCACTTTGAACTCTCTTATATTTACTCTTGTTTAATTATTTATGCATATTTGATTATTATTTTGAATATATATGACTAATTTGACTTTTGTTATCTAGTTTACTAAAGATAATAAGGATATTATGTTGTCAAAAGGGAAAAAAATAAAAGGTTAGAAGATTACACATATGTTAAACAAGAATGTTATTTATAATTATTTTTAAAACAAATAAGAAAGTTCTTAAAGTTTATTAATATAGTAAGGGAGAGAACAATTTATAATTCAAATTATTTTTTCTATTATTTCTCTCCTTAAGGTCATTGTCTAAAAAAGAGAAAAACGTAAATATCTAAGAAGGTTTTGATGACACCGACAAAAGACAGTAAAGATTGATCAAGCTTAAATAATGAAGGACCAAGAAATTCAATCACTATTGAAAAAGATTCATTATATAAGTAAAAAAATTCATTTAGTATATCTACCAAAAGAATTTATATTTTTGTTTAAGTATTCGATTTAAAAATAAAATTACATGAAATTATTTTTCTAAAAATAATCAATTTTTGAATTAGTAATAAGTTATCAAGAGAATGTAATCAATAAGTTAGGTGAGAAATGATGTTCAAAATTTTGAACTAGTAATCCATTGCTGTTAAGTTGTAATATATTACTATAATTATTTACAAGAAGTTTCTAACACTTAAAATTAAAATTTTGAACCAATATGATGAACGGTATAAATGTAATATATTACTATTAATGTGTAATAATTATCAATGTTCAAATATTTATGAAATCTTACAACTCTTTTGAGAAACTTATGACTCTTCCAAAGAGACATAAAGATTCAAAATTTCATTATAAATGAGTTTTCACTTAAAAAAATATAAGGTTTTCATATTATGAAACTCACAACGGCCAAACACTTACAAAATTATTGAGTATTTTTACCTGTTTTCTTCAACTTGTAATCTACTCTTGAACTTGTGTAATTTATGTGAAAGTTATTTGATTATAATTAAAAGAGATTCTTTCTGTGATAAAAGAAACTCAAACACAAGGAAATGATTCCCAGATATAATTGGATGTTCATTATTTGTAAATGATTTACAAAAGATAGTCAAAATATCAAGTGACTTAGGATTGGGTGTTGAGGACCAAACCAATATAAATTGAATTGACACTTTTTCACTAACTTTTTATATGTTTATTTTTTAAATTACTTGTTAATAATTATATTTCATAATTTATCTTAATACGAAGTTTAACTAAGTTATTTTTTATATATAGAAATTAAATAATAAAATTAGAAAGGTAGAAAATTTTGCTAACTTAATTTATCCCCTCTTAGTTTAACGGAGGCCATTTGTTCATCAGATAAAAATCAATTTTAACTAAAACAACTCTAGTTGATATTAACTTCAAAAAAAGAAAAACAATTTTAACTTCAGTCAATTTGTTTTTCTCTTCTCATCAAATGTGTATCGAAGCATGATAATATTAAATGTCCAGGACGAACAAACCAGCTCTGTTACAAAATAGTTTTTTATAAACAAAATCAGAATTCTAAATAATGGATAAAATTGTATATATAGCATAAAAGTAATTACTGTAATATCTTGTAATACTAGTGATTTACAATTTTAAAATATCTTTTATTGTTAATATAAATGGTTCTGTCTATGAAAAAATAGGCGCAAGAAGGACATAATTTACTACAATCCAACAGAATAAAACACACAAACCCGAAAAAATTAGAATAAAGATGCTTTGGTGTGTCTTATCTAAAGAAAAATTGATAAAGAAAAACATTATTGATTCAGTACAGGTTACTCCTACACTAATGTATATAATGAACAAGAAACTCAAAAAAATAACATGAATAGTTTTCTTTATTTAGTAAAAAAAAGTCAGGTTAATTAAAACAATTAATAATTAAATTAAAATTTGTAATTGTTTTATCAGTGTATCTTTTTCACTTCTCTTATTATTTATTTTTCTTATATTTACTAACTAAATTTTTAGTTTTTCTTATCTAAAGAAATATTCATATAAATTCATAATAGTTTTATTATATAACTGCCATTATGATTTTTTAAATAAAAATTAAAATATTTTATAATTATCTTGATATACTTTATTATAGTTTTTCTTTTAATGAAAATTTACTAATGTTTCTATTATATACTTATACCATTATAAAAATTAATAAAAAAAAATTTAAATAATGTCTGTATATAATTTTTATAACTTTAATAATATTTTTTATTTTAAGAAAAGTGCACAGAAGTATAAGACGTAATATTTTAAGAATTTGAATTTTAATATTCTGATAGGATAAAAATATTGCTTTTATATTTTTAAAAGAAACCTAGGAATTATAGAAAGAACAATCCTGCAATCTCATAGATTTTATATAAAATGTCATTAACTTGCTCTATGCAGTAAAATTTCACATGAGTATGAATGGCAGCATTCCTCTGGATTATATTATTTCCTTTTTACATATTTTAGTATATTTTCCTTTTGAACAAAACAGATAGCAAATTATTAATAACTTTTTTTCTGAATATTAGTAAAAACAATATTATAAAGAGAACGTCAGAGAGTATCTCTGGTATGATTAAGTATTAAAAGGAGGTGCAGAAGTTCCAAGTTTTCCATGATTTCATAATAACTTATTAGGGTTGTTTAAGAGGGGTCAGTGCAGGAGAGGACAGGTGTTACCTCATTTTCATGCAAAGCCGCCACGACATGCAATGCACCCTCCTAACTTGCCGCGTAACCCCTCACCACCTCCTCCTACACTGTTATATACCACTTTCCTTCTCTCAGACTCTACTCTCATCAGCACACTACTATTCTATCTGAATTCAGTTTAATCTTGAAAACACAAAATCATGGCTGACCAACCAAGAACTGCAGGTCCCTACTATGGTTCCTCCCATGGAACCTCCTATGGACCACCCTATGGAAGTACCAATGAGTCCAACACCAGCAGCTACAGCAACTCTATTTCACGTCAAACAGTCAAGTTTATAACTGCTGTTACTATTGGCATCTCACTCTTGCTCTTGGCTGGGTTGATCTTCACAGGTACTGTCATAGGGTTGATAGTTGCAACTCCTCTTCTTGTGATCTTCAGCCCCATCCTTGTCCCAGCAGCTTTTGTGTTGTTTCTAGTTACTTCCGGATTTTTGTTCTCTGGCAGCTGTGGTGTGGCTGCCATTGCTGTTTTGTCTTGGATTTACAACTACGTGTCTGGAAACCAGCCTGCAGGTTCTGACACCCTTGACTATGCAAAAGGGTATCTTGCTGATAAGGCTAGGGATGTGAAGGAGAGGGCAAAAGATTATGGAAGCTATGCTCAGGGTAAAATTCAGGAGGCTACACAGGGAGCTTATTAATCATGCATGCCTATGCATGTTTGTATGAGGCTGAACTGAATGGAGGGAAGGGGTGTCCTTGTGGATGTGCAATGCTTATGTATTATAAGGCTTAATTGAAGGGAGTTATCATCCCCTTGTGAATGTGCATGTTCAAGTTCTACTATATTAATTTGAATTTTGTTTGGAGCGTTCAATGTTGTTCTGCTTTTGTTGTTTTGTTGTTTTGCTGTTTTGCTTTTGTTGTTTTGCTTTTGTATGTCGTATCTTTCCCCTTATTCTAGTTATATTTCCCTTATTTTAGTTCTTCTGCAACTATATAAGTAGTTCCTCCTCTTAAAATGTCGGGGTTGCTTCCTGGTTTAATGTTGTAATTCTTTTTCCTATATTTTGGTTCTTTTTTTAATTTATTGCAAGGCAAACTGTGTTGTAGAAGATATGTAAGATCCAAGTTAGTTTATTCTCAGTTTGAGAAGATGAGAGGGAATAAGGAGATCCAAGTTAGTTTATTCTCAGTTTGAGAAGATGAGAGGGAATAAGGAGATCCAAGTTAGTTTATTCTCAGTTTGAGAAGATGAGATCGAGGCAAAGCTTCTCTTGAATCCATTATTGTTTCCACCACAATGGACTAAATTTAATGGCTCTGAAGACCGATCTTAATGACATATGCAAACTATTAAAAGAGAACAGTTCAGTTAAACTTCTGTAACTTCTATATTTTAAAAGCACTTCAAAATTTAGATTCTTACCGAAATTTATCCTAATTCACCCAACAATACAGTTTATTAGAAAGAAAGGCCTCCCAGCTAACACTCTACTACGAAAATACTAGGGATTAAAAAATCACTTTTTTAACTTAAAAAGTTGAAATATATGTTCTATGTATGTATATATGGACATCTATTTTGGAGAAAGGGTGATAAAATATTTCTATTGAATTCTAGAAGATAATAATGAAACAAAAGATAATAATGAAACAATATAGCATAAACTTGTCATTGTTTGGTTATCAAAATATGATTCGGAAAGGAACTTACAATTATTAAACAGTGAACAGTATGATTCTTAATTGAACCATACAGCTCAGCTCAGTGCACAAAATGCATAATTTTACAAACTGTAAACATCAAGGTTGAAGTGGCTTATCCTTTTCTTCCTTGTAGAAGGCTTCATAAGTCTGCACCCTTGGCTTGGATTCTGGCGATTCCAATTCTTCCATAAAGCTATTGGTCATCTTAACGAAATCATTCATGTGAATTTGTTTCCATTCCTTCCAAATACAAAAATCAGAATTATGAGAGAGGAAAATGGAAAAAATAAAACGAATTTCAGCATAGGGGATGCATGAAAAGGTACTTAATTTGAAATAGAACTGGAAACCAAGAAATTTAACGTTACGACATGTAAAATCTAACGACATTGACACGAACTATGTATATCAGACAAAATGACCATATACTCATTATTCAATGTATATTAAGTTATCATAAAGTGAGTGAGGCCTTTAAGATTTTAAACCTTAAAAGGAATGTTTTTAACTAATATCAAGAAAGCTCTCCCAACAAGTTAATTCCCTCCTTAATCACAAGTCTACAAGATCAAACTTATGCTGCAAACTACAGATGAACCAAAATGCTTGAAGAACTGGACGAACTCCTTTTGTCAATCCTTTAAAACCAATCATAAACATGAGGGAAGCAAGAAGGAAAGCATAAAGAGAGGTGGTCAACTATCTCGCAGTCACCTAACTCTAACTACTATAATGCCATCTGCCTTTAATTTGTATGCACAAAAACAAGTAGCCATAGCTTGATCATCAAGGAAATTGAATTATATGTTGCCAATTACTCATGTTACACAAGGTTTAAGGCATAACATTCTCATATGATCTGGAAATCCTGTCTTCCCCAAGCTACACGGCGGCAAAATTTCTTTTATTTAGTCTTAGAGCGTAATCAAGGTTTTTTAAAAATAAAGTCGCAACTGCAATTGTGGCCACATTGTCAAGATACTTAGGGCCTTCGTGACCATGAAATTGAGGCTACATTGGCTGCATGTGTTTGTACACTCATCAGAGATTGAAACAAAATTGCAACCATGAATATAACTGCAATTTAAAACATTGAATGCAACCACAAGCAGTCAAGGCTCCTCGGTCACAAATAAGCCTCATTAACTAATTTTTCCATAATATAAAGAAAACAGAAGAATAAATTTGTTTGAAATTTAAAGATCATTTCATGCTTTTCTTTTGTCCCCAAAACTTTCTTATATTGATTCTGGGTGGAGGAAATGAGAATAAGAAAGACGGCATGCTCACCTCAAAGTCCCACTCTGAATATAAGTTGGGGTCATTTCTATTGTCCCAAACATATGCGTAAACTTGCATCTTTTCAGACTTGTCCTGTTACAATATATACTATCAATTCTTCTGAGACTAGAAAGCAATCAGTGAGATCATAAGTATATTTTTGAGAAACGTAACGTTTGCATCATTTGTTATAATAATTAGCAATAGGTTAAAGGATTAATAGAAAGTGAAATAAACCAGACTTACCTCCAAGAAAACCTCAACATCAGTTCTAGTATATTCATCATCCTCGAACTCATCTAAAATATGCAGTTCAACTCCCGATAAACCAAGAAGCACCTGATCAAATAAAACAAGAGTAAATTACACCGATAACGAAGTTCCATAAATTAGACGCGATACTTCTTACTTTCTAATTTTTACAATAATTCCTCTTAATTGTATGAAGAAAAAGAAACCATAATGAAATTCTTTAATTATTTGAGAAGCATAACACCGTATACCTGATAAGAGAGACAGCCGTAATCATTTAAAGAAAATGCAGAGGTTATGTACAACCTCAAAAAGACGAAAGATGAAGAAGAAGTAAAAGCAATATAAAAGCAAAGCCAGAATTAAAAAAGTAGTAAATTAGAAACCATCAAACTTAAGTATATACAAAAAAGAAAGAAAGAAGACAAATTCATCTCTTAAATATTCTAATTTGCATTCGGTGTTTGCACACATCATTAACCTACAAATAGAACTTGGGTTTTTTTGGAGGCATAAAAACATTAAACCAAAAAAGGAAAATAAAAAATTGCAGAGACATAAAATAAAAATCACAACAAGAGTCAGGAAAAATGTGAATGGGCATGATTTTGCTTTAGAGAGAGAGAAATAGACGGATGAATAATTAGGAGGGATGTCCAGAAAGAGAGACATACCCTGCCATTAACTTTGTCATTGTGGACGGGGAGAATAGCGGGATAAACGCGACCTTTGATCTTAAATCTGTGACTGCAAATCAAATACCAATTCAAAGAAAGGGGAAAATCATTGGTTATGAAAATGAAAGGTATAAAATGTGATTTGAAGGAGTTGCAGAGAGAGAGAGAGAGAGTAACTGGTCGTGAAGGATGGCAGGTGTGGTCGGAGGAAGGCGCTTCAAGAGCGTATGGACAACCTCATCGGCCAGAAGGCTACCATAGACGAAGACGTTGTGCGTATCGCCACCCACGCAATTCACGTTTACGCTCATTTTTTTTTTCTCTTCTTCCTCTTCACTCTCTTCTCCTCTCTTCTCTACTACTACTCCCTCTATTATTTCAAAACTATCTTCCCATCTGTATGATTGTTGATAACTGTTTTTTATATATATATATATATATATATATATAATATAATATATAATATATATATATATATATATATATATATATATAATATATATATATATATATATATATATATATTTCACAGCTAATTTTATTTTTATTGATATAATTTATTTATTTTTTAATTTTACAGCTGTTTTTATAATTATTTTTAAAATTATACTTTAATAAATTTAATAATGTTTTTATTTTTTATTATAATAACAGTCGGATACGCTAAACCCACGTGTTTCATAATAATACCAATAGTCTACTGAAGAAAAATTCTCAACACCTGTCTCTAATTTAAAAATCCCAGGCGTACAACTTTTTTCCTCCGGGGAGACGATGATAAAGCGCGGTGAAATTTTCACACCATAGGAAGAAATTCCATTTACAATTTAAAATAATAATATTGTAATTATATTTAATTTATTTCTTAATTTAAAATGTTTAAAACATTATTATATTATTAAAACGGATTGTGAAATAAGTGTATTTTCTTTGAAGGAGTAAAAGGATTATTTACTTTAAATAAAATTGAAACTAAATTAATACTATAGTACCATTAAATTGATCCATATTGACCAGGTGCAACAAAATTAGGCAAGGCTGACTGGTTTACTGTAATTAAGTGGGCTGAATACTGTGATTCATCAGCTTACCAAATTTTTTTACAATTTTTTGTTCTATAATATTATTATTTGGTTAACTAACATCTTGAATAAAATAAATTAAAATAATTATTATACTATTTTATCATAATCAATAATTAAAACTAATTTATTATAATTAATAGATAAAATTAGTTTTCAAATAATATAATGAAAGAAGTTAATCATTTTATGTTAATCTGAAAAAATGAACCAATTAATAGGCTAGGAAATCCGATTCACTTTATCCTCCTATTTAAAAAAAGTCGACTAAATGGACAGTTGAAAACCCTTGTCAGAAGCCATTCAATAACTTAGTAAAAGTTTGAAGAGTTATTCAATCTTGTTCTTCATCAAATAAATTCGTATAATTCATCTAAACTTCAAAATAAATCTAATAGATATAAAAAAAAGTTTAATACCTATTTTCCTCCTTGGATTTGTAAGGTGTGTTTAAAATTGTCCTCTTTTTTTTCAAAAGTTCATTAACGTTCTATATTTTGCAAAAACGGTTTATGTTAATCCTTTTTGCTTACGGCGTTAAAAAGGTTAACGGCAGACTTGCTCCGGTGACAAAAACTTGATAACATGTATAATTATTGTTGACGTGGCATTGTGAGGCCATTTGAGGCCAATGAGAAGATGCATGGCAGATCCCTTTCCACCCAAATTTAGGGTTTCACAATTGCATAATGGGCAAGGGCTTTCTCTGCAACTCGAGGTTCTACCACGAATTGTCGTGGAAGCACGATTCAGGTATTCACAACGGCGGTGTGATTATTGTGCAAAGGAGAACGCCATGGCACTACGATTCAGTCATCGCGATGTAAATGAGTTTTTGGTTCTATTTTGTGCAAGAGCGATGAACTCGTGAGGAAGAAGATGCAATTTAGGGTTTCTGTTTCTGGATTTTTGTGTTTAATTTTGCTCACACTTTTTAACAGAGCAAGGAAAGAGAGTCTTATGTTATTAGATAATGCAATTAAAGTATAAAGTCTCTCGGTGAAAATTAAACATGTTTATTTTAGTTGGGGCAGTAGTTCTTTGTAGGAGCTTGGCGATTGGTTGCTGTAGAAGAGTTTCTCCACTATAATTTTGTTCTTTACAAAAACAATACCACCATTTTCTTTATTTCGTTTAATGATTTTCGTGTTATTACCTATAACACTTCTTGATTGCATCAAACTTTTCTCATCTCCTGGATTTGTTGAGAGGGGAAGTTTGGAGGAAAGGGATCAGAATTTTAGGAAAGGAGTAGATGAATGTCGCATTAAAGAATGGATGCTAAGATTGCCATTATGGAGAATGAAATAACAAACCTCAAGACAACTTTAGCAACAATGTTGTTAATGGTGGAAGAACATCAAAAGAAATTGGTGTCAATGCTGGAGAGGAAGAAAATGGATGTTGCAATTGTGAAACCCTAATTTTGGGTGGAAAGGAATCTGTCACGTGACATCTTTTCATTGGCATCAAATGACCTCACAATGCCACGTCAATAATAATTGTACACGTCATCAAGTTTTTGCTAGCAAAACAAGTCTGTCGTTAGCCTTTTTAACGTCGTAAACAAAATTGACTAGCGTGAATCGTTTTTGCAAAGTATAAGACATTAGTGAACTTTTGAAAAAAAAAAGAATAACTTTGAATACACCTACTGAAGGACCAAAATAGGTATTAAACCTAAATAGTTTAATAATTAAGGAATAACAACTCAATTATATGTTTTAAAAATATATGGACAAAATTCATCTCAAACCAATAAAATTTTCGTTAAATTACACAAAATTAAGAACAGTTGATCCTTTTTTACAACTTAAATAACCCAAGTTTTTACTTAATTTAATTATACATACACAAATTAACCAGTAAAAACTATCATTAGAAGCTTTCAAACCAGTAAAAAATTCGTTACGTTCCACAAAATTAACAGTTCATCCTTTTTTACAACTTACATAACCAAAGTTTTTACTTAATTTAATTATACATTCACAAATTAACCAGTAAAAACTATCAGAATAATGAAATCAACCTTTCACATGCTTTGACACGACAATAACACTTGATTTTAAGCTGTGCTACAATAAAAAAAAGTGCCGTTTCACGAACTTCACAGAAAAAAAAATCTAGTCTCAAGGTTAGCCTAATATTCAAGAGTCCATTTTTAATTTGATGCTAGATCTTGAGATCTCTCCCATTTTATACTACTAACTACCAGGACCAAAATCAAAATTTTAAAAACATTGAGTTGATAATTGTTTTGTTTGCAATATCAATTTAAGAAAGTATGCATGTAACTTGGGAGCTATATAATGAAACAAAGGTTAATCATAGTACATAACTCAAGGATAAAACCCGACTAAAAACAATATCCAACCAAAGTAAGCAACTACACAAATCGTTAAGCAGTTCATAAAAGAGAGATGGCAAGATATAATCTATCCGGGATCCATTCAGAAACACAGCAACTTCTTCACATGCTCATCGGCTCTGGGGCACCAAGAATGTCAAGCAAAGAGTTATGGGGCTCCAGTTCCTCATGCCATAATGGAAGTTGGTCGCCAGGGTAGAAATTCCTGGTCACTCCCTCTGAGTTTATCTACAAGGATTGCAAAAGCTAAAATCAGGTGGCTTCAAATCATTGTGCATGTATATAGTATGAACCTTATTTCTAAAATACAAATTATCCTTTCGAGTCAATTCAGTACATAAGGTTCAATTTCCCGCAATGAATTATGCCTCTTGCTCATTCCCCTACCCCTCCTTATAAAGCCTACTATAATTCAAGAAACACAAAACACTGGTCAGATGTCTTACTATGACGGTTCGGACCACCCCACCACTGGCACCATCACGAGCAATAGCCAGTGAAACTGCCTTTTTAACTAAATCCTGCCACACAACATCATGTAGACAGTCAGCAAACATCAACAGGGATAACAATTTCATCCTAATCATTTCTAGTTATTTTCCATTGTTCGTATCTGAAGCATGTTGTTGCAATGACAGGAAAATCAGATTAGGTCTCCAAAAACTAACATCTACAATAGTTCTTGGTCCTGAGTTCACTGTTTAACTTAGAAATAGCAACAGGAGGAATCAAAACGCATACCTCAGCTTCCTCCTTGCTCATTCCCTCTTTCCAGGCTTGATCAAAGAAACCATACAAGTAACTAGAGCCAGATCCTGCAGAAAGACACATCGAGTAAACCATAAGCTTAACAAACAAAAGTCAGCAACCCAAGGAAAAATCTAACAGGCTAGCAGTGAAAAATTTAGAAATAAAAATAAGCTCCACACAAAAACCCATAAACCCATTTGCAGCAAACAATGGTCCAGGCGTATTCCAAATTGACATCTAAAATCATGTATACACCACAGACAGATACAAGAAAAAAATAGGAATGCGAAAAAAAATTATAATTATAGGACATGATAGGGTGGGAAATTGATAATAAGACATCCAATTAATATTATGGGCAATTGATAGAAGCAATATATGTATATAGGGATATTCACATTAATGGCAGGACATGAATACAGAAATCATAACAACAAGATTGTCATAAACACATTTTAAAATTAAATACCTCCAATAGCAAAAGGTTGCTGTACTATTGTTCCACCCAGAGGGACGCCAAAAATTTGTCCACCTTCATATTTATCCCAACCTCCAACAATTAACCCAGTCTCTAAGAAATTCTGCCAGTGAAAGTTAATTTACAATAAAGTTAAATATCAGTTATACCCCACTCTCCAATATTAAATAAATGGAGAGAGAGAGAGAGAGAGAGAGAGAGAGAGAGAGAGAGAGAGAGAGAGACAGAGAGAGAGAGAGAGAGAGTACTAGGAGAATCCATCAGGTTAACACAATAATGGAACATTTGATAATCTTTGGAATAAGAATACTAAATTTCCTTTATGGTTTGAATGTGAAAATTCTTATCTAGAATTGAAAATGGTTAGCATAAATGACAGTTATGTCAGAAAATTGCAGTACATCGTTCCCAGTTGATTCTCGTTCTCCCACTCAACCAATATAAAAGGTCTTTGCAACTTAAAAAATGTCCCCTAAAACCCCTTCCAAAGTTACACTAATACTAACGGAAACTTTTCCACAATCACGATTACCTAAACTTAAAATATTTCACTATTCTGATCTTAACAGTCCAAAGTGATGTTGAGTTGCTCAGTGAGATCTATGATTAAATATTAGAGATGATTCGTTAAATTGGCATTGTGTAATATTCCTTTAATGAGAAAATTCTAATAATCGAATTTGACTCATCCACTTCATTGATCAATTAATCCAGTTCAAAAGTGATGACCAAAATTTCAAGTACAGGAGTAAAGGTGTTGAGTTGGGCAAGTTTTGAAAACTCTTCTTCCAAAGTAATCACTATGATTTTGGTCTATACATTTCTCACAACTCTCATTTTGTAGTATATATTGGTCTCTTCCTCGTTGAAATTGGATATAAATGCTATGATTACAGCTCAACTGCTCTAGAATAAAAATAATACAATGAAACAGCTAGTTTTAATAAACAATGTGAAATTAATTTAACATTTATTTAGCCCAAAGTCTCAACTTTATCAATTTACAGGTGTAACGTAAGGTCTAGATGAACCTGATAATGTATCACCAAGGTGAACAAGAAAACATTGGATAATTCAAGCTTAAGCAGAACAAGCCTTAAAGCCAAATCTTGTGGAAAGAGAGTAATGCATAGAGCTCAGAATTCATACTATCACTAATGGTGAAACTCAACCATGCAAGTGAATTACAAAGAGCAGGGCTTAAGGTCAAACCTTGTTGTTGTATGAGAGAAGCCGGACAAGGTTTGCAGCAACTTTAACTGTTGCAGGTTGTCCAAGTTGTATCCTATAGAAAAAGAAAAGTCTCAATGAGGTATATATCACTGTAAACACACACTGAATCATAGTCCAAAACTTCAGCCTCCAGCGGAGTATATCCAATTAGTATAAAATGAGGGAAATAAAGTCACTTACGTGTGTTGATGGAGGAAGTAACGCACATAGTCAGATACAATCTGAGAATCTGCAGCCTGAAAAATAATGCACATTATAATTTGTTCATAAAACTATAACAGTGGATGAGAGATTCCGTAATCATCTTTCTTCCAGATTAGAATCCAAACATGTTCAGCATCACACGAGGCTAGCACGAAGCAAAATAATTAATTACGTTATTAATTTCAAAAGTCCAAACAGAACTTCCAACTAAACTCCATCCACTCACATTGACAAAATTTTAGCGACAGACAAACAATTGAAAGTGAGCAACATATATAATGTAAGAAATCCAGGGGAACTTTGATAATAACATACCAAACAACTAAAAGCCCCATTCTCCGCCAATACATTCAACTAATAAACTGTGTATGAAATCGCATAATTTTAAACCTTAACAAAAATGTTCAACACAATACATTGTGAGGAGTGAAAAGGCATATATATATAGACACAGCAAGCAAGTGAATATCCATATTAACATAAGCACGAAGCAAATCCAGGGTAATTATAGGCACAGATCACCATGAATAACAACAGTTTGGCATCTGAAAAAGAGTCATAGGATGGAAAGATAAATACCGATCCAGAACGACAGACATAGACATTATCAGTGAGCTGTGTAATTTTGTCTGATGCCCGGTTGGCAACATACACTCCTGCAAGTTGAAAAAGGACCCATTATTACTCCCCAAATTAACAGCAATAATCCAATCTCGATTCTCAAAAATGAAGCAAGGAATTAATCACCCAGAGGAAGAAGCTGTTTAAAACACTGAAAACGAAAAACCCTAAATTAATTTGGGTTTGGATTTGAGCTGGAGAAAGAGAGTGTACCGGTGCTGGTTCGAGAATCGGCTCCTAAGACGACACCGTCTTTGTAAGTAACGCCGATGATAGTGGTTCCCATGGAATGGGGAGCGCTGAAATCGACTTTTTGATCCATGATTCAACAGCGAAGCAGCAAGAACAAGAAGAACGAAAGAGTGAAAATGTTGAGAGTGCCCTAATAAAGCATAAGAAGAAATCAAGAAAACAGGTCCTGCTTTACATATTCTTCTTTAGACTTGTTGCATAAGTTTTTTATTTATCTTTTTTTAAAGAAGACGAAAAGCATTTATTAATTTATTATGTTATTATATAATATAACCAGATATTATATACAGGAGAAAAAAAATACATGACAAGACAAGATAGTATACCCGTATATTATCATCTTTACTGTATACTCATATATAAAAAATGACCTTCTATAATTTTTTATATTAATTTGATAAAAGTAAGGCTTAATTGGTTTTTTTCTTGTATTTGTTGGTATCTTTCAATTTGGTCACATAATTCTTTTGGTTTAATTTAATGTCATGTTGTATTTTTAAAAGTAATTTTTAGGTCATTTTCATTAGATTTTGTGTTTATAAATTTGTAATATTTTCATTTTTTATATTTTTTTTAAAATTTATTTTAAAAAATTTGTCATTAATACGTCATTCACGTATATTAGGTCTTAGTAACAATGTTTTATTTTCAATTTAGTTTTTATATTTAAAAATTTAATTCAATATAATCTTTATTTTTTAAATGATAAAATATCATTTCTTTTCAAAATAATTAACTATAAGTAAAACTTATATATACATGTTAAATTATTTTTTTGAAAAAAAATATTTGTTTTAAACTTATAATTTTTTTAAATATTAAAATGTAAATGTAAAATGACATTGCTATTTTTTAAATTTTAATAATTAAAATAATTTAAAAACGTATTTTCCTTGTTTAGCTTCTTTATAAATTTAATGTCACATATATAAAATTTAAATATTTCAAGTATCACTTAACTTTTTCATTTTAAATATTTATTGAAAAATTAATTTGAATATTTTGGTGGTGTGAAAAATTAATTTGAATATTTTGACGGTGTGATTTAATGTATAAGTTATTGAAAAATATTTTAATTATATATATATATAGTAACTAAGTTTAATTATTTTTATTTCATTTTAGACGGAGAAGGACAATCTTACTCCATTAAAAAATGAGAATTAAATTGAATCAAAATTTTAAATATAAGAATTAAATTGAATGCTAGACATTATCATGTGTCAAGTAGTCGAAAACATCACTAATTTAAGCTTTAACCCAAGTATGATAAGTACTTGGAATCCCGAGTGAATGAGCAAGGACTACTTTGCAAGGTTAAATACTCTCAAGTGACTGGCAATGAAAGAAGGGTGAAAAGAACCCCATCAGAAAGTAAAATAGAACATGAAATTGTAAGCTCCCAAACAGTGAGAGGAAGTTAGACTCAATCCAAGACTCTGACTATGCCCGTCTTGAAGAATAAGTCAGCAACTCATAGGTAGTAGCATTTGACACATTAAAAAATTTAACGTAATTGGGTTAAAAGAACTAGGGTTAAATATGTTTTTAGTCCCTGAACTATCAGACGATTTTGTTTTTAGTCCCTGCTCAGAACTTTGATGGTTTTTAGTCCTTATAGTTTTGAAACTCTGAGTATTAGTCCTTAAAAATGGACGGTGTTAAGTTTTTGTGGATGTGGCAAACGGCGATGCCACGTGATCACTGATCTCTGCCTTCACTCTCTGCCACGTGGGATGTTTAACTGTTGAACTGAGATTAAGTCAGTTAATTACGTTGTTGATTGAAATTAGATATAGGGTTCAGAATTTGTCAAAAGTAAATATTTGAATTGGGGGGAAAACGTAGTTTTAGTGGAAGCATTGTAGTGGAAACCTTTGACAGGAAGCATTGTATCTTGGTTGTCCTTGCGGTGGTGGTTGCGGTGGTCGTTCCGGTGGTCGTCAAAGACAAGCGTAAAGACAAGCGTAAAGGTAAGTTAAGCTATTGTTTTTGTGTTTCGGTTATGGTTGTTCCAATTTGTGCGTAAAGCGTTGATGTGTGAATGTAGGTCTAGAAATGGTTTTCGACATTTGTTTGCATCACATGGGGAAGTTTGTTAGTAACAAGGGGCTACAGTATGTTGGAGGAGAGATACACGTGATCAAAGGAGTTGATCCGGATCGTTGGTCATATTTTGAAGCGGTTGGAATAGTTAAAGAATTTAAGTATGATGCAGACTTCAAACTTTGGTGGAAGGGGTCCAAACAAAGGCTGATGAATAATGTTAGATTATTGAGTGATGACAGTGAAGCACTGTACTTGGCTAATTATGCAGAGGAGAATAACGAAGAGGTAGAAATTTATGTTCAACATGTTCCTAGTGAGGCAGTGGAAGTTCACTTTCTTAGTTGTGGTGAAGTGGCTGAGGAAGTGGAAGAGGGTGATGTTGAAAAAGGAAACATAGACACGGAGGAAGTGGTTTCCAAAGTGGATGAGATTGTACAAGAGGGTGGAATGGGTCTAGAAGAGGGTGAGGAAGACTGTGATGGTGGTCATGAACAACAGGAGGTTGATAAGGGTGAGGAGGAAGAGTGTGATGGTGGTGAGGAACAGCAAGAGGTTCAAATGGGTGAGGAAGAAGAAGAGTTTGGTGGTGGTCATGAACAACAAGAGGTTCAAATGAGTGAGGAAGAAGAGTGTGATGGTGATGATGAGCATGAAGAGGTTGAAATGGGTGAGGAAGAAGAAGAGTGTGATGGTCATGATGAACATGAAGATGTTCAAATGGGTCAGGAAGAACAAGAGTTTGTTGGTGGTGATGAATATGATTATCTTGGGGAAGAAGAGGAAGGGGGGAATGTTGTTGAGGGGGAAGTAGAAGCTTCAGCTGAAGAATGTATGGATGACAGTGAAGAAGACAGAATGGCTAATGAAGATGATGGGTTTGATGTTCAGAATGATAGGGTGGACCAATTTCGAAGAAACATTAATCCAGTTTTGGATAGGTGGAATAGAATGAAAAAGAAGAAGAAATGTGTGCGTAGAAGAGGCAATGTTGGGGAAGGTTCATTTTTACTGAATGAAGAAGTTGGAGATCATGAGATCAATGAAGAATACAACAGTGATGAATTGGATTCAAATGTAGATAGTGATGAGGATGTGAGGTTATCAAAGGGGAAATTTAAAAAGTTTAGAAAAGATGATATGAACAAGAACTTCAGATTTGAATTGGGGATGGAGTTCTGTTCTTTAAAGGAATTCAAAAATGCACTATTGGAGCATAGTGTATTAAATGGAAAAGAGGTTAAGTTTGTGAAGAATGACCTGAACAGAGTAAGGGCAGTTTGTAAAAACAAATGTGGTTTTCTGATTATGGCTAGCAAGGTAGGAGGGAAGCAAACATTTAGGGTGAAAACCTTGGTTGGACGACACAGTTGTGGAAGGACCTTTGGAAACAAAAGTGCAAATGTGAACTGGATTGCACAAGTATTAGTAGATAGGTTTGTAAATGTGGCTAACATGACTGTCAACCAAATAATTGATGACATTAAGAAGTCATTCAGTGTTGGAATCACTGCTTGGAAAGCTGGAAAGGCAAAGCAAATTGCCTTGGATTCTTTGGTTGGTGATGGAGAGCGACAATACGGTCGTGTATATGATTATGTGGGTGAATTGCTAAGAGTGAAGGCTGGAACATTTAAAATTAAAGACAATCAACCCCAACCAAGTTTGCCTCCAAGATTTGGCTCATTCTATATGTGTTTAGAGGGTTGTAAGCAAGGCTTCTTAGGAAGTTGCAGGCCCTTCATAGGGGTAGATGGTTGTCATCTGAAGACAACATATGGGGGTCAGCTGTTGGTGGCAGTGGGCAGAGACCCGAATGACCAATACTTCCCACTAGCTTTTGTTGTGGTTGAAAATGAATGCAAAGAGAGTTGGAGATGGTTTTTGACACTACTACTGGAAGATATTGGAGGAATTGATTGTCAACGTTGGGTTTTCATCTCTGATCAACAAAAGGTATCTTCATTTTAATATTTCCCTATTTTTATACAGTAGCAATTGGAATACTTACTATTGAGCAAGACCTTTTCTGAATTGCAGGGACTAATGACAAACTTTTATGATTTGCAGGGACTAATGACAGTTTTTGATGAGATCTTGGAAGGAGTGGAACATAGATTGTGCTTAAGGCACTTGTATAACAATTACAAGAAGAAGTTTGGTGGAGGAGTGCTTATTAGAGATCTTATGATGGGGGCTGCAAAGGCCACATTCAAACAGGATTGGGAAAAGAAAATGGGTGAGTTGTCCAATGTTAACATTGATGCTTACAATTGGTTGCTATCTATTCCAACTAATCGTTGGTGTAAACATGCATTTAGTAGTTATCCTAGATGCGATGTCTTGTTAAATAATTTGTCTGAGTCATTTAATAGTACAATTTTACTAGCTAGAGACAAACCTATCATAACTATGATGGAATGGATTAGAACTTACATTATGAGGAGGTTTGCAACACTTAGAGAAAAAGCAAAGACATATACAGGAGTTGTGATGCCTAAACCACGAAATAGGCTTGCTGGGGAAGTTGAGAAGAGTGGAAATTGGATTCCAACTTGGGCAGGGGGAGCAAAATTTGAAATCACTCACGGGTTTACTGTGGATAAATTTGTAGTTGACCTTAGTAACCATTCATGTAGTTGTTACTTTTGGGATTTGGTAGGAATTCCTTGTAGGCACGATGTGGCTGCCATCAATTACAAATAAGAAAACCCTGAAGACTATGTACATCCTTATTACAAGAGAGAGGCTTATGACACTTGTTATGGCCCTGAGATTGTTCCAATCAATGGACAACAATTGTGGTCTACTTCTGAATTTGGTTCCCTACTGCCTCCAATTTATAAAACACCCCCTGGGAGGCCTAAAAAACTAAGAAGAAGGGAGGCTGATGAATATGTCACTCATACAAAATTATCAAAGACGAATCTTCTTATGAAGTTGAGCAGCTGCAATGAATTTGGTCATAATGTAAGAACATGTAAAAGGGCAAACAAAAAGGTACAAAATCAATCTTTTACAACTTCACTTATTTACACATTCAAACTTATTTACAATCTTACAATTGCAATGTTGCTTACTTCCATTTACAGAACACAAGGGCCACTTCCAGTTCAAGAGGATTTGGCAGCACAAGGGCCACTTCCAGTGCAGGAGGTTCTCAACCACAAGCACCTCCATCAACGTCAGAAGGAGGACCAACATCAACAAGGGGAAGAACAACTGGCAGTGAAGCAGGAGCTGCATCAAGTCACCAAGGAGGAGGAACATCAAAACGGGGAAGAAGTGCCAGTGGAGCAGGACCTGCATCAAGGCACGAAGGTGGAAGAAGAACATCCTCAAGACTAGCTGCACAACATCTAGGGTCCCAAGCTAGTACCAATTGAAGAATTATTGTAGCCAACCCTTTATTGTATTGAATTTTGTAATTCACAGTGACCCACTAAGGGAACAATTATAGTACTGGCTACAGTGGTTGGTGTGGTTGCTTTTAATATTTTTTGTAGTGGAAAGGGACCACTAAACTTATGTTATTTAATAGTATGTGACCACTTCATTTTCAAAGGGACCACTAAACTTCCAGTTGTATTCCATCTTTGCATAATGGCAAGTTAACTTTATTTATTCCAAGTCCACATTTACAGATACTCTGCCTGTGCTTTCTTATGCTGTGAACTGTTTTCTTTATTAACATAAATGAATATACCAGTAACAGTGGAATGTGTAAGGGAAAACAAACAACAACATAAACAATTTCCAGACAATCCTCATTTTATTCAACCATAATTCTTAGTTACAATTCATCTTTAACAAAAACATAATACAAAAGAAAATTGTTAACGCCCATGACAAGATAAACAACAACAACATCATTTTTCCAACTTTCTTCTCTTCTTCTAATTTCCTTTTCAACTTGTCGTTCTTCTTCCTTAGATCCAATACAAGTTTTTCATTTTCCAAACACATTTGAAGTTCTTCACGTTTTCTTTCAAAGCTTCCTTCAGTTTCAGAAACTCCTTCATCATGCCATTCAAAGTAATTACAACTTGAATTACTCTGCAATCAAAACAACACAGGATTAATTCAAAATTCAGCAAATGAAATGAAATATTTAATCACTTACTGCCCAATTTCTACATCTATAAAACAATCTTCCTTTGTTCTTCACAGTAGTTGCCTTCAAAACCAACAATGTTTCACCACAACCACACAATTTAGAAGGTAACCGTGAAGATGATCCACAGCTTTGCGACTTAGACGAACCAATTGACCTTCGCGTCCAACCATTTCCTCCACTGTCACCTTTCATTTCACTACAAGAAAACAATCCCTTCATCAGCTTTGGTGCCCACAAAAACCCTATATCCCAAATCGTCATATTCACACGAAGAACAGAAGAAGACCAAAACCAAAACATACAAACTTACCTCAACAATACCAACTCCAACCTTCAGATGTACCCAAGTTCTTTCTCTTCAGTTGCAGCCACGAAGAACAACCAAACTTCTTCAAATCTCATTTGTAAAAGATCACGAAGTGCTTAACTGACTTAATCTCAGTTCAACAGTTAAACATCCCACGTGGCAGAGAGTGAAGGCAGAGATCAGTGATCACGTGGCATCGCCGTTTGCCACATCCACAAAAACTTAACACCGTCCATTTTTAAGGACTAATACTCAGAGTTTCAAAACTATAAGGACTAAAAACCATCAAAGTTCTGAGCAGGGACTAAAAACAAAATCGTCTGATAGTTCAGGGACTAAAAATATATTTAACCCAAAGAACTATATTCATTAATTTTTAAAGTTTGTAAACCAAAATGTATTAAAGTGTCATATAAAGACGAATTTTAATTTTTCATCAAAGTTCAAAGACTAAAAACATACTTACATAATGATGATAAGGTTGTGATAATTGTTTAAGATATTGAACTTTGTATAGTAATTGTTTATGTTGTGATTGAACTGTTTTTGGAAGAATCGGGACTTGGTAAAAGACTTAATATGAGTATAGTGTATCAAATTGAATTAGATTGGATATATATGTTTTGTGTGGATGTTGTGAATATAGTGACTCCTAAGGAGGGAGTATTGCATTGAGATGATGATAGGTGGTGTATTGAAAAGGATTTCATATAAAAATTGTCCTGACTCTATTAGTATTGGACTCGAGTAAAGGAAGATGTTGGTTGTGAAAATTGAAGAAGGTTCATACTATAATTTGGAGTTTTTATATGGAAAAAGAAATCAAACGTCATAGACATAAGGAATTTACCTAGTCCTACTCGAGATAGATTATGGTTCCTAATATATGAATCTATAGCTATAGTTTCTAAGAGGTGAAAGTGAATTATGAGAAATGTGGAGTCTCTGTCGTTCAATACATTAATTTTCTAAAAGTAAAATCAAATGCATATGTTATTATATAGCCATGAGGGTTGTGTTATTTGATAGACATTTGATTTTTTATGAATGTTGTTATTTTGAGTTGATGATCAATTGTTATATGTAGTATTGTTTAACTTTTCACTAGCTTGCCCATTTTTCACTACCTTATATATGTAGGTAAAATTAACTAAATTGCACTGAATTGTTAAAACTTGTAATGAACCAAAAACTATTTTATCTAAACTGAACTAAAAATTAATTCAGACGAATTGAATTAACTATTTTTTATTATATCGATTTGCATTCCACTCAACTACACTAAATTGCAATGTGAACTAAAATACTATGTACCTTAACATGTTTCCGAACTATACTAATTTTGAACCGAATTACACTAATTTTGAACATAACTACACAAATTTTGAACCAAACGACACTAATGTTAAACCAAACTACACAAATTTTAAACTGAACTATAATATTTTTGAATTAAAAAACTAGAAAAATAGTATTTATCCATTTCATACATAGTATAGGTTCCTCATAAAAAAATACACAAAACTAAGTAGATAGGAAAGATTTTCCCTTACTCAAGAACATAGGTTCTTCTATAAACAACAAAATTCAAAAAAATCAATACATCTTCAATCATCCAAATTACTAGCACTTGAAGGTCTTACATCATCTTGAGAGGTTATCTCTACAAAAATAAAATAAAATATTTCATCATTTTTTAATACTTAAAATATAAAGTAATATATATATATATATATATATATATATAAATTGTTAGAATTATGCAGCGAAATAATTGCATTTGGAGTGAATTGGTTTCTTTAATAAAACAGTACTTTACAAAAAAACCCTTTTCATAAATTGACTTTACAATTAAAATTGATTTCTTTTAAATAATAATAGGAAAAATAAAGAGTATTGGAAAAAAAGATGTTTGCACAAATAATTTTATACTTATTCAAATAAAAAAACCTTACATCCAGTTGTTAATGCCTCTAAAGAGGGATTAATCAATCACTAAAATATTCTAGAACTTACAATCACAAAGAAGATAGCTTAGGTTTAGAAAACATCTCTCTTGAAGTCACAAGAGATGAAAGACACCTCTCTAGACACCTCTTTTGAAATCTACACAGAATTATCACCTCCTTTTCATCCTATAAAGGATGAAGACATGAAGAAACACATTCCTTAAATCCACAAGGAATGAACATCTCTGAATTACACAAAGGATGCACAATTTCTCTTAGTAACAACAACAACACTCAATCACCTAAGAACCTACTCGGTGAAAGTTATTGTTTTATCTACACTAGCTTTTTCAACACAAACACATAGAGTTTCTTTAGTAATCACGACTCTAAACTTTTAAGTGAAAATTTGTTTTAAAAACTAGGTTTAGCCAAAATATAGAGTATGTGAACCATATTTATAAAAAAGGTTGGTTGAGGATCTTTAGAGTTAGAACCTTGAAAGAAATTTAGTAAAAATGGGAAACAAAATTTTCAAAACGTCAATATCTTGAGCTACAGAACTCTGATTGGGTGATTTCAAAATGGTGTGAAAGATCACATTCTAAGCTACAAATTAGGCTTAAGAAACACTCAATTTGGATGTGTAGAAAGAAAGTTATAAATATGAGATAAAAGTGGACAAAAATTGAGATTCTATAAATCGAGAAGAAAAAAAATATAAAGAGACAAAGATAAACAGAATGAAAGAATCACTTTTTCATAGGAGGCAACACACGAAGATGGAAAGTCCTTTGATACAACAAAAGATTCTTGAATCACTCAAGAACTTAAAAGACTCACTCTCACTAAGATAAAAGGGATACAACCCTAATTTATCTGAATAAAAACTTGACTTGTGCATTTTAATGAAAATAGTTAAGCTTATAAGGAATAATGTCTAAGTTTCCAAATTGGTTCTTATTACAACTTAAAAATAAAGTCAAACTAAAGCCCACTAATTAATTGACCCAAAGACATAATTTGGTTAGCCAATTTTACAAAGATTGGACTATTTTAAAAACAAACTAATAACTTGTAAAATAAAATAGCAGCAAAATGGTGTTTTATTTCTCTTCCATTTGGGCCATAATGCAATTCACCATCTTGGTCTTTTGTCCTTGAAAATTGGGTTTATATTCAATTAATATGGACAACACTTGTTGAACAACTT
Source organism: Vigna umbellata (assembly GCF_029865625.1). Taxonomy (NCBI): domain Eukaryota; kingdom Viridiplantae; phylum Streptophyta; class Magnoliopsida; order Fabales; family Fabaceae; genus Vigna; species Vigna umbellata. The sequence continues at coordinate 1,509,617 of NC_142168.1, forward strand.
CATTTGCTTTCCTTGCTAGCCCTTGTCATAGGTCGTCCAGGTCTTTCAAGTGGATCCTTATTGTTACTCATGGTCACGTCCAATCATTGGTTGGATTCACATCATGTCCTCCTTCTTTGAGAAGATTTGTCCCGAATTTTAAGGCTTTATTCTTCTACTATAGGAGTTTGTTATGTCCTTGTAAAGGATTTTATTTTCAACAACATGAAACAACTTCTCGTCCTCCAGGATCATATACAACTTGAATAAATGTATATTTGTTCCTTTCCAATGGTGGCAATATGTGGAGCAACTCTTTTGCCAACACACCCTCGCCTTCATATGTTACAACAAATTACTCTATGTGTTGTGTTTCATTATCTCCAAGACTTTGTTTTTCATCAACAAACTGGATGCATAATAAAGCATTACAAACAAACATCATTTTCAAAAATGGGAGTTAATGTATTTCATTCACATGCCCATCATTTTGTTCCTGTAAAATGAAATCACAAACAGTACAAGAAAAATCATTAACAAATAAATTTTCCATGCTTTATTTCTCTAGTTCTTTCTCTTTATCTTCATTTTCTCATTCGTTTTCTCTCATTCTTTCTTCTCTCTCTATTGCTTTTTTTTCTATTCTTTCTTTTTCTATTTTCTCCTTCAACATAAGTTGATCCTTCATGACTTGTTTTGATGTCATAAACTTCCACTTCATTTCATGTCCCTCATGCCTTAAATGAAGTGAGCATTCATCGAGATTGAATGTTTTAAAATGAAGTCATGATCGTCCTAAAATAAAATGACAAGAGTCCATGGGAGCAATATTACATAATACTTCTTGTACACATTGTTAGTAGTGAATCTGATTCATGCTTGATTCGGATACGAGCTTGTTGGTAAGTGAAGTTTCCCATCAATCTTTGGCTCACAACATTGTTGGTGTTTCCATAATTATATGTAATTAAACAAGGGTGACCTTCGATTAAACACTTTGTATAGAAAATTTCCATCACCAATTGAAGTTTGCATCTAAGTATCATTCATTTCTATCGTGATTAACAAACAAATCAAAGTAAGAAGAACAAAAGTGAATTATAGTGGTTAAAATTCAAAAACCAAATTAGGATAGAGTAGATAAAAAGATTGCCTTTAACCTTCAATAATGATTTCGACAAAAAAAATTCTATCTCTATAACAATAGTGATTGAAAAGAAATGGAACAACAATAAAACATTGAACAAAAAGATAAAAGTAATGACATAATTCAAGCAAGGAATTAATTGAACGACAAATATAAAAGCAATTAATTTTTCTAATATAATAGTTTATCTATAGTTTAATACATTCCATTAATTATGCCCAACATTATATGTGTGGGTGTAAAAAAAATCAATTATTTTTCCCTTACTTTTAAATCTCTCATGATTAAGTAAAAAGACACATGTAATTAAAAAAATTTTAATGTGAAATTAGAATTTATTTATGTCAAACTTTATTGTAAGTTGAAATTTTATAAATAATTAATATAACTTTAAAAATAAATAAATATAGATAGTATTAATGTTCAAACTTTATTATACGTTGAAATTTTAAAAATAAATAAATATAATTAATATTTGTGTCCAATTATTATACATTCAAATTTAAAAATAAATTAATATGATTTTAGTAATAAATACAGGTTAAGAAAATTTACATATTAAACAAAGTTTCAATTTTAACCTTTAAACTTATAATTAAATTATGTAGTTTGTAGCATTAATTGAAAAAGTTTTGTTATTACAAGCAGAAATGATTGAGGACTTGGAATGAAGACTATGAAGGGTTGGAGTTCATGAAGAATCGGAGAAAAATCATCTAGCAAATGTATTTAACTTATGCAACATGAAGTTTGATCAGGAAATTTTTAATCTAATATTTGAATATACGTTAAATGTATTTAATCCACTAAGTAAATTTACTGAAAAGTGACTTCATGATGGAGGAGGTTGGAGAAGAGCTAAAAGAAAAAGGTAAACCCCGTAAAAAAGTTCGACCCACCCGCCCTAAAGATTAAGGCGAGTGCCTTCAAAATCCTGTTCTGCAAGGTGCGGTTGCGTCATTATGGATATAATTGTAACTCAATTGTAGATTGTTATGGTTTAATTAACTACTAGCCAACATACATGATCAAATCTTCAATGTTTTACACATGCAAGATTATACTGCACATGAATCCACAGCCATTCGTTCGATCAAGAAATAGACGAAACACAAAGGTAAAAACTTGCTCAAAACATAAGTATCATTAATTTCGGAATAGCTATTAACTTGGTAATTTTTGGATTGGTGTGAACGAAATAAATATAAAGATTAACCATTCTCAAAATTATAACAGTGTAAATGTCAAAAGTCTCCGAACATTCCAATTCAAAATATTGCCCTCCTGAATTTAAAATGGCCGTAAAAGAGGGGATTAACTATATGATGTTACTTGAAAATTGAATGAGGGTTAGCAGGGTCCGCTAAATCAGTGTAGTTGTCGAACTCATCGTCAGTTTTCTCCGGTCATCTCCAGCCCCCTCAAAACTCACCCATCCAAAACAATAGGTTCTGGCAGTGGCTGCAGTTGACGTGTAGGTATGGATACATGAGGAGGGTGTGGAAGTTGAGCTGTTGCAACATTTGTTAGCATGTTTCCCACTCCAAGTACTTTCCTCACTTCATTCGCAAGCTCTATCACTAAGTTGTCCTCATGGCCTGAACACCGGAACGAGTATAAATAAGAGTGCTGGGTCACACAGACAGAATAGTTTTTACTAACTGCATCTGTATGTGTCAGGAAATAACTCACCAATATCATGCATAGCCTTTTCTAGAAGGAAAAGATAGTCCCTGTTGTTTCCGCAAGGACCATACGCAGTTGCTATTTGCCTGAATGGATTGCCAAAATAATTAGTGAAACCAAAGAACAGGTTACCACTTCACCAAATAAAAGCCAGGAGAAAAATGTATGCAATATACACACACACACATACCTAGCCATGTCTTCCAGTGGGGCAGGTCCCAGGTAGTATTTGTTGTTCACTTTGTCTGGAGTTGATGTAAATCTGTAGATTGACATTATATCTATTAGCAAACTTGACCTAGTCTTCGTGAGCATGAACAAAGCAATTGAAACTCTGCATTTTTTATTACTTATTTTGAAAAAACTTATTGCTTATTATATGCCCTTTCCGATTGACCTTTTGGAAAAACAAATATTTCCCCAGAAGACAGTTACATATACTGATATCTAAAAGCTAAAGAAAATCATAAGGAATGTCAAAAATGACATACACTATTACGTCAGTCAAAGCAGGGTGCTGTGAATCTCCTTCCTGAAGAAAAAGATATTAAATTAGTGTTGATGGCAACCAAATACTACAAATGACGACGATCATTTGGGTGGAAAATATTCCAAGATTGCGTCACTCACCTTGAAGAAGGTTACAATAGTTTTTCTGTCATATTCACATTCCCGTCGCTCCAAATACTACACAACAAAGAAACAAACAATTGAAGCCCGAACGTACATAAATTCGCTAAAAAGGTTTAAAAAGTTTAGGATGGTTATTGACACATTTAATCTGAAATCACTAATGAAATACCACAACCCAGAAGTCCGTTTACTTTTAAAGGGACTCTATTACGACCCTTGAAATTCTTCCAAGTTACATTAAGGTTAAAAAGCTAGTTTGATAACAGCCAAAGGTGAAATTTTCTTTTACCTGCATGGCCAATTTTTCCCTTTCAGGGCCTCCTCGAACACAATAAGCAGTTCCCCACTGCAGAAAGACGGAAGAATTATACGAAAATAAATAGAAAGATAACAATTAAGTACAGAAACGACATAACAAGGAACTTACGCAAATAGCTCCTTCTTTCTCCTCCAACGTGCAAGTTCTTGCTGGGCTTTCTGGGGTTCCCCTGTGATCAATGCACGCTGCAAATGCACAATGACATGTCTAAGCAACTGCGGAAGCTGTTTAAATTCAAAAAGACAGGCACAAAAACTAACGGAGCGTGATAAAGGGCCTCACCTAAATCGAACACGCGTCTGTAATCCTTAATGAAACCAACAATCTTCTCATCGTAATCAAACCCCGGGTTCCACACCAGTGAACCGTAGCCAAACACCCAGAAAACCATGATTTCTGAGGAAAAAAAATCAAACATCAGTGTTTAACATAAATATTTCAAATCTGTTGCCGTGGACTATAGCAACAGATATCTGAGATCGGAGCGTTTTGTTGTGGAATTAAAACATTGCACACACAAATTATACGGTTGATAAACAGTGAACGATAATGTTAATAAAGTAGGGCATTGAAGAGGTGATACGAAAGAGAAAACGAAAATGAAGAAAAATAAAAAGCAGAAAAAGGTACCCACATTTGGATCTGGAAGGTTTGGCGAGGAGAACGAGAGAGGATTAACGAGGGGGAAGAAGAGAGGGAAAAAGAGAGGAAAAGCTAAACGATTAGGGTTTAGTCGTTTAGCTAAATGTTAGGGTTGCAATGGCTCCTCTCTTTCTCTCTTCTCCTTCTTCTTCCCCTTCTCTTCTTTCTTGGATGGACAAGGCTTGAGACATGCCACACACGATAGATTGGTATTTATGGTGTGGGGGTCGCACGCCACGCAACGCGGATTCAACGCCTTCGCTGGCCCCGGAACAACCTCTCTGTCACGTGCTTCTTCTCCAACGCCTTAAAAATTTCTTTACTTTACGTAAAAAAAAAAAAATCAACACACACTGTTCTCAAAAAATATAACCTTTTTTCTTTTCTTTTCTTTTACCTAGATGTTAATAGTACCTGGAAGTATTAAGAAATCGTGTTTCCGATTTAAAGAGGAAGAAGATACATACATTGAACCTAGACGGATATGAAAAAGTGAAAAATTGAATTTTTGTAGTGATTGAATCTGGACGGTTTTTTGATAGAAGGAGGGAATTTAATGGTTGAGAAGTTGTGGTTGGTGATTAGGTTTAAGTTAGGTAACATTAGAATTTAGAAGAATTTTCTAGCACATTTGGAAAATTGAGACGATCTGCGCGAATTTTATAGCTGGCTTTTCCCGTCATTGTAATAACATCACTGCGACTGTAGCAGCGCTCAGTAGATATAGATTCTAATCAGCAATAAATGTACAACTATATCATTAATGTTTATTACTGCTATTTTTGTAGAGAAATTAATTATTAACCGACACTTTTTCCCTTAAAATTTAATTGATGTTAATGTTTTTATGGAAAAAAATAATTATTTTTCTTTTGAATGGACAGGTAACAAGCATAACGAATCAATGAAGTGTTTATTTTTGAATTAAATATAGATTTAGGTAATAAAGTTAAATGTAAAAGTAGAAATTAATTTTATTTCAAATTTAATGAATTTCATGATGAATCAATTTGTACTTTTGAGTTGAATATGCTTTTAATGGTTAAATTTTTTATATAGAAAGAGAGACAAATGGGACGGTGGATTGAGAGCCACTATTCCAGACAGCCAATGGTGATAAAGGAATGACAGAAAGATGAGAAACAGACAAGAAAATCAAAAGGAGGACAAATGAAGAAAGCACGAGGAGCATCACAATCTTAGCCACTTGCTTCGATTTTTTTTTAATTTAATTTTTATTCAGACAAATTATACTCAATTTACTTCGGTGGTGTATGATTTATTTATTTATATCTATCAATCTAAGGTTGGATAATTTTAAGATAATAATATTCATTATTAAAATAAGTATTTTATATGTTTTTTATTAATCATAACTATAATAAGTTAGCAATCGAGTAAACTAATATATGGAGTTGGTTTTGTTTTTCCTCGTGCTATTGAGTCAAAAACATGTTTAACAAAAACAAATGATTTTACTCCATAAAACCCATTAAAACAACATGGTCTGCAATCAACTTGGATGGATAAAATAGATAAGATTCATAAACGAATCACATTTCAAGTTGATAAAACGCATTTTTTTAGTTTTTAAAGATTTTGTACAAAATAATATTTATCCCTTCACGAAAGATAAAATTAATTTATAATTTATAAATAAGAACAATTTTTACTTTTTTATTTCCATACACTTAGAATTATTCTTATATTAATATTTAACACTCGAAATTTGAAACTATTTTATATTTTTTATTAAAAAAGTGGAATAGAAAATAAGACCTTGTTTTACTGGAGTCGTGCTGTAACCCCACCAAGTCAAGTAAGAGGAAGCGAATCAGTTGGAATCCACATGTAGAAATTATATTTTTTTCATACACAAATTTTTTATATTTATTTAATATTATCTTTTATTTTTTAAATACAAAGATTTACCTTTTTATAATCATTTTATTTTTATAATATGTATTAAATAAACATAAATGTGTGTGACTTACCATTATTTTTCATTTAAACTTTCGTCATATAGTCAAAGAAAGAAATGTGTGTCACTTATGGTTATTTTTTATTTTAACTTTCGTCAGTATAGTCAAAGAAAGAAAAGTAGTCAATAAGTTTATAGTGGTGACGTGATTCTGGAAATGGGTATGCAACGTGTTCTTAAATTATAATTTTATAATATATCTTTTCAAGGTCTCGATTCCATGGTCTTGCTATACTGTATTTTGGCTGATCTCCAAATAACAAACATTTTTCAATAAGCAGAAAGTCAAGGATGGAACGTAATTAGGTCAAAAGTGTCAGGTACAGCCAAAAACTGTGTTTTTCTCCCGGTCGTGGTGTGCAGCTAAGTGTCTACTCATCGAAAAGTAAAATTTCAATTTTGTGTTATTTACAGTAACTTTGAGGAATCTTATTGACTAATTGAATGATGTGGTACAGAAAACGATCGCCGCCGGCGAGTCTGGTGGATGACGAGTCTGATCGAATGGAGAAGGGGTCATGGTCGATGATGGTTTGGTTTGAAGGTGGATATGAGTTAGGGTTAGTTGTTTTGAAGAAAGGAAAAACACAGAGTGACCGTTGAAGAGGACGCCGAAGATGACCGCCGCCGGCACCGGTGATTGAAGCTGTAGCCGTCGTGGTTTGGGCGAGGCAGCGCCATGGTGTGATTGTGGATGTTGCTGATGCGGTGTACGTTATGCAGCAAGGAGGAGAAGCTTATCTGTTAGTAATTAAAAAAGAAAAAATATAATAATTAAAAACATAATAATAATTAAAAAACCTGAGTATGGCCTCTACCCAGTTTATTCTTCTTTTTTAGACTCCTCTGTTTGCTGTTTTTATCCTTTTGTTTTATTTTAAGGTCGGATTTGCTGTTTATACCCTTGTATTCAAAAATTACATTTTTAACCTTTTAACATCTCGTCATTCATTTTTTACTTTTTTTAAACTTTCAATTTAATTTTAATAAATATTTTTCCATTTTTCTCTTTCTTATTAAAAACACTATTCACCACCTTAATAATAATTTAATTTAATTTAAAATTTAAATATTATTAATATAATTTTATATTTTAATAATTATTAAAATATGATTTATATTATAATAATAATTATATTAAAAACATAAAAATAAAATAATAAAAACAAAATTAATGATAATAATAATAATAAATAAAAATAATAATAATAAATTTGATTTAATATATTTAAAATATATTAAATTATATTAAAATAAATTAAAGGGTTAAATATGTTTTTAGTCCCTAAACTATTGACCGTTTCTGGTTTTCGTCCCTCTTCCAAAGTAAGGTACAATTTAGTCCTCAATCTTTAAAAAACGTTCGTTTTAGTCGAAAAAACGAACGTTTTGAGGACTAAAACGAGGACTAAAAACAAAATTTTGAGGACTAAAACGAACGTTTTTCTAAAGAATGAGGACCAAATTGTACCTTACTTTGGAAGAGGGACGAAAACCAGAAACGGCCAATAGTTTAGGGACTAAAAACATATTTAACCCTAAATTAAATAATTATTAAATTTTAAATAAAAACCAAATTTTAAAAACTTGTTTAAAATACGTAAAATATATTAACTGTAACATCCCAAATTATATATAAATATATAATATAGCAGTCCACATTTTTAATATAAGAGAACATTTAGAATAAGACTGTAAATAAAGTATTAAAGTTACAGTTATCCCAAAACAGAAGTCATACTTTAAAACTTAAACACATTAGAGTATTTCAAAATGATAGTACTTAATCTAGAAACTCCTAAACAAATTAAGCTGCAGCATCACCACCATCCAGGGCCTTCTCCAGGGGTACCTCATCCACCTTTGCTCACATCCAAGTGGATGATCATTGCAACAGAAACACAACACAAACAACAGATAAACACAAGCAGAAGGGTGAGCTAGATATACAAAAATCATGTTATAACAATCACACACAACTTGCAAGTTTAATTCAAAGTTAATGAACCATACAACACCAATTGTTACACTTTACACTTGACTCGTCTGGACTTAGAATGATTGTCGAGCTATGGCGGGTCATGCACTCGTGGTGGCCTCTACTTCTTTGCAAAGCCATTGCTTGCCAACGGGTATCACCCTCCACACTCACGAGATTAGTCCATTATCACTCACCTTGGGCCATACTGGAAGCACCCAAGACTAAGACCTCCTGCTACTACTCACGACATGATTCAATCCTCTCTACTTGAGAATGATTGACCATTGTAGTTTCAGGATAACCCCCAAGACTAGCTACCATGCAAATCATTCTAAAACATACCAAGGGCACCACCATGAATCCTCTCCTTGAGGAGCATGGAATCACGTCCAATAACCACACTTTGTTACATTCAACCACCAAACATGTCTCATACATTCACATACTTTCAGTATAATAATATTACCACCAACATACTATGCATTCTAATCATTCCACACACTTAATTCAACCAAAGCAAGAGCAAAAGAGAAATCTGGACTCAAAGGATTCGCAGAGCGCATCCTACTCGCAAGGCGGGACAAGAGAGTCTCGCACAGCGCACCCCTTAATTCGCTATGCGAATTGACTCGTAGCATACACCAGAATTCAAACCTCTCGCATAGCGCACCCAGGTTGATATGCGAGAGCCTAGACAGAGACTACCCCTCCCAAAGACTCGTTATGCGCCCAAACTCGCCCTTCAAATTAAAATCTTAGTAGTTCCAGACCATCACCAGTTACATAGCGACAGGATTCGCTATGCGAATCACCAGACAGAGAGCAGCACCTTCCAGTCATTCGCACAACGCATCAGCTTGCACAACGAATGACTCAAACAGAGAGCACCCTCTGCATGGACTCGCTATGCGGGATCATTCGCATAGCGAGTCTGCATAATTTGCAGAACGCAAATGCTGCAGAATTGTGCAATCCCCACACCCCTTACAATTTATAGTCTTTGCCCCTAACTTCTAACACCCCTACTTCATGTTTTATGCTTAGTTAAACTTGTCTAGATGTTCATAAACGTTCCTACTACAATTCTAAAGTGGTTTAGGCTCAAATTCTACTATAGAACACCAAACTCAACAACCTAAGGACCCAAATCCAATTCTACTACTTGTAACTCGTTTTAGACCAGTTTGAGGTTCCTAACAAGTCAAAATTAACCTATCTGAGCTATCCAAACAGCACAAGAACACACAAGACCTCCAGTGCCCAAAATCACTACCTCACTTCCTGTCAAGATGACCTAAAACCCTATTAATTCACTCAACACCGTGTATAATTCCCTTACCTTCCATCTGAACACTCATTTAACTGAACCCATACCTTAAACATCTCAAATTTCAAATATCACCTCAGCCCAACCAAATCCACAGTCACAAATTTCCAGCATACAATTCAGTTCATACGAAAAATCTCAAAAACATAATTTCAACCCAAACAACATGGTCACACAAAGATCAACATATTTACACATTTCATAAAAATAAATTTTAAGAAAACCTAGCTCCTCTTACCTTGGAGTTGAACATCATAGCTCACTAGAATGCCCTAACAATACCTCGAGTTGTGAGAACTCAACAAAATCCTACAAAACACCACATTGGTGATAGAAACGGCTCTTAGAACTAGAATGGTGTGGAAAAATGAAAAAGATGAAAGCACAAGACACATGCAACCAACAAAGATTTCACGTGCTAGGTTCAAGAACAGATAAGAGGCTGCATGCAGGAACTTACCAGCCTAAGACCCGAAATGAATTGGTCAGTTTCGAAGCCCTCTACGTTGCGGACGTTTTGGTGCCACCTGATCGAAANCCTCAATAAGCTTTTTGGTGTTTTGCTTCATCTCTCTTTAACCTTAATGTATGAAACATTTTCTTATATTTAAGTTAACCAAATGAACGACCAATGAACTATTTTATTATGTGTGAATTTTCTTTATCAACAAAAAATATTATAAAAATATATATATAGTAGAGTAGCATGTGAATCACCAGTTGATATAAATATTTTTATTAATTATACCTTAATAGGAGCAATGGTGGTGATAATAACTGATGGAAATATTGTTTGTGGTTGGCGAAATGATGGAAGTAGCTGAGTTACTTAAATGCCAACGCTAACCTCAATTTTTGTTTCTAATTTGGTTGGTTCACAAATTCATTACGGAGAGGCCAATACATTTATGCCTCTTATTGCTTCTATACTTTTATTTTTTATTTTTTTTACTTTTTAGTATTATGAAGAATTACTCGAAAACACTTTTGATATGTTTCTGTTATTTTAACTTTATTAGAAACTATCATTTTTTGTATTTTACACAGTACATGCAACAGATGAAATATTAATTAGTATTCCCGTACAACAACTTTAACCTTTAACCTATGGTTCATATAAATGACAACTTTAATATTTTATTAATGATAATTTTATACTGGGTATACCTTTTTTTGTTAGTCCAGTAATTAAATCATACAATTTAACATTCATGTATCCTTTAAATTTAAAATAATGGTGTAAAAGTGAATTTTTGTAAATTTAAATTTGAGTTTTAGGATACGTACAGTTTCAGCCTGTAGAGCACGGGCCCCATATTTTAGTAATTAAAAAAATATCATGGAGAAGTTAATTTCACCAAACATAGCTGATAAAAACATTGAATTCTCGGTTGAACAAGTCATTAACCGAAACATAATTAAATATTTAAAGTTTCATTAAATATTTGTTTTAAAGAATATTTAAATATTACAGAATTTTTCAAGGAATTCATATAACTTATCAATTATTTTTTAGAACTAAATCAATTGGGCAAAATTAATTAAATATCCTAAAACATGTGAATAATATGTCTTAAATTTGATTTTTAAATACTTTTTTACTATAATGTGTTATAACATAGCATTAATGATAAAAAAAATTAAAAATAATTACAAACGAAAAATATTAAGTCTAAAATACTTAATATCTTTTTTTTTCAAATTATAAAATAGTGAATTAGGGGCAGAACACGATTTAACCTACTAGGTTGATAGCTTGGGTAAGTGGATTAAGTCACCAAAATTTGTCTAAATAATTATTATATTTAATCATTTCACCTATACAGTCCAACTCATAATAATGATAATCTCAAGATAGTCCCATGATTAACTAAATATTATTTTCTTCAAACATTTCAACATATCATCTTTATTATTTTTTTAATCTTTACACTTGATTTTCTTAATAGTCTATGCTTTTCTATTTACGAGTAACTTTGTTAGAAACACGATTTAATTATTAAAAGAGTTTATTATAAATCTAAAATAAATATTTATAAAGTATAGAGTATAAACCAAAACCATTAGTCATGTTACCGAAACAAGTTGTTATCTTAATGTATTGGAAATAAAAACGGTTAGACTTAACTCGTTCAGTTAAATTTAAAGGGTGGTACTCTCTTCACCACCACACTATCTCCTTATTCCTTTATCTCCTTATTCCTTTTTTATCCTTGAATAACTCTTCATTCCCTTTTTATCCTTGAGTAACGGATGTCAATATTTATAAACGAATATCCGTTAAAAGACAAATGAATCTCGATATTCGTGTTCAAATGTTTGACCTTTGTTTAAGAATCAAGACGTGACTGATGTTGACGTACGTTTAAGAAGAGGGAGGTGGAAGAGTTGTTTTGTTGTGTTAAGAAAAAACAAAGTAGCTATATGTTTTCTGTCAGCACTTGTACTCTTCCCTCCCATTTCCCTCCACCCTACCCATGTCGTCGCCTCTGCCGACTCACCGTCGTCTATTCCTCCTTCCGCTGCCACAGCCGCAGACGCCATTTCCTCCCCGCCACCACCTCCACCTCTTCCTCATCCGAACACAAGTTCGAAGCTGTCATCGACCTCACTCCTCTGACCGCTTTCCAATCTAACATTCGCTGATTCATACTTTCCGGAAGAGACGCTTACCTCGATTTGCAAACCCTCCTTACTCTCGACCACAACCGCAGACTCGTAGTTTCTGTTTAAATTCCAGATGAAGAAGATCACAAAAATCTTGATGACAGAATAGAGAGAGAGTTTAACTGTCTTCTTATTTTTCTAAATGCTAAACAATACAATATTTAAATATAAATGAAACTTGACTAACACTCTCCACTAACCACGTCTAACAATCCTACGTTAGTGGTGTTAAACATAACTTAAAAACAGAAACTAAAATTGCTCCTAACAACTAGCCGAAAAACCAGCAACAGTAACGAAGTCTTCCAACACAGTAAGCTAATTTTCTCTGATATTTATTCAGCTACTTACGTGCACAAATGAGCTTGAATTATGTTGCAACACCTCCCCTTAATTCAAACTCATACATACCAATTTTCTCCATAAAGAACTGATGTTTGGCTTGAGCTAAAGCCTTGGTAAACAGATCTGCATTTTGGACGTTCGTGCTGCAGAATCTTAGAGCAATTGTTTCCTCTGACGTAAGCTTCCTTATGAAGTGATGTTGTACTTCAATATGCTTGGTTCTTGCGTGAAACGCTGGGTTTCTTGTCATAGCAATTGCAGACCTGTTATCACACCATATCTCAGTTGCTCCTTCCTGCTCACAACATAAATCTTTTAACAACTTTCTAAGCCAAACAGCTTGTCTTGCTGCTGCACCAGCAGCTACATATTCTGCTTCAGATGATGACAAAGCCACAGTATCCTGCTTCTTTGAGCTCCAAGTAATAGCTCCTGAGCCAAAACTGAAAACTGACCCAGATGTACTTTTCCTGTCATCCAAACTGCCTGCCCAGTCACTATCTGTGTAGCCAACTAACTTGAACTCACTGACATGTTCATACAAGATTCCATAACAAGTTGATCCTGCAACATACTTCAGAATCCTTTTTGCTGCACCTAATTGTTGCTTTGTTGGAGAATGCATGTATCTTGATACCACACTTACACTTTGAGCAATGTCAGGACGTGTGTGAGTGAGATAATTCAGACCTCCTACAAGACTTCTGAACAGCTTTTCATCGGCTTTTCCTGTGCCATCCTCTTTTTGCAGCTTCTCATTAGAATTCATAGGAGTTTTGACAGTTTCACATTTTTCCATTGAAAATTTCTTTAGCAAATCCTCTGCATACTTCCTCTGACATAGAAATATTCCATCTTCTCCTTGCTTTACTTCTAGTCCCAAGAAATACTGAAGTAGTCCCAAGTCTGTCATCTCAAATTGCTTCATCATTGATGCTTTAAACTCATTTAGCAGCTTCTGAGAGGAGCTAAAGTAGATGATGTCGTCCACATAAAGACAGACAACAATGAATCCATTCAAGCCTTCCTTTTTTACATATAGAGTTGGCTCATTCTCACTTCTCTCAAACTGATTTTGACGAAAGAATGAGTCAATCTTGGTGTACCAGGCTCTTGGAGCCTGTTTCAGTCCATAAAGTGCCTTTTGCAGCTTGTAAACCTTGCCTTCTTCACCATCTTTGACAAAGCCGAGTGGTTGCTCAACAAAAACTTCTTCTTGTAAGTCTCCATTGAGAAATGCAGATTTTACATCCAGTTGAAACACATCTAATTTCCATTGGGCAGCCAAAGCTAACATCACTCTTATAGTTTCAAATCTTGCCACTGGTGAAAATGTCTCCTCAAAATCAATTCCTTCTTGTTGTGCATATCCTTTTGCCACCAACCTGGCTTTGTGCTTCTGAATACTCCCATCTGAATTTAACTTAGTTCTGAATACCCATTTAAGTCCAATAACATTCTTCTCTTCAGGAAGATAAACCAATTTCCAAGTCTCATTCTTTTGAATGGACTTGATTTCCTCCTTCATTGCATCTTGCCATTCAACATCATCTTTAGCTTCATCAAAACTGGTTGGATCTGCTGCCATCAGTGCAAAGTCGCAGTTTTCATACAAGTCAACAAGAGTCCTGTATCTTCTTGGTGTAGAATTATTCGATGAACTTGATGATGAAGAACGTGAAGAAGATGATGAGTTGTGATTTGAAGATGATGGTGTTGTAGGAGGACTTGGAGACTGCTGATCATTTGTTGGCACAATTAAGTCCACCCCTGAACCATCAGTCCCTACTGTTTTCTGCTGAGTACTGTCACAACTTTCTCTTTGCTCCCAATTCCAGCCTGCATTCTCATTAAACACAACGTTCCTACTGACCATAACCTTGCTAGTAAGAGGGTTATACAGTCTATATGCTTTGGATTGAGTAGAATAGCCAATGAATACACATTTCAAAGATTTATCATCTAGTTTAGATCTCAAATCAACCAAAGCATAAGCTGTACAACCGAAAACTTTTAAATGACTTACAGATGGTTTTTTTCCTCTCCATGCTTCAAATGGTGTCATATTCATGACTGCCTTTGTAGGAGAGATATTGAGGATGTACACTGCAGTAGCTACAGCTTCACACCACAAGTTGTTTGGTACACCTTTAGCTTTGAGCATGCTTCTTGCCATCTCTACTACTGTCCTGTTCTTTCTCTCAACTACTCCGTTTTGCTCTGAAGTATATGGTGCAGTCAATTCTCTTCTTATTCCTTGCTCCTCACAAAATGTGATGAATTCATTTGACAAAAATTCACCTCCACGATCTGTTCTTAAGGCTTTCACACATAAACCAGATTGTTTCTCAACCATAGCCTTAAAAATTTTAAATTTTTCAAAGGCTTCAGACTTAGCCTTTAGAAAGTAGACCCAACTCATTCTACTGTAGTCATCAGTTATAAGCAAGAAATACTTACTTCCACCAAGAGAAACTGTCTGCATTGGTCCACAGAGATCAGCATGCAGTAGCTCCAAATTTTCACTTGCTCTCCAAGCTCTGCCACTAGGAAATGGTCCTTTTGACTGCTTTCCATATAAGCATCCTTCACACAACTCAAGCTCACCAATTTTAGGCAGTCCATGCACCATGTCTTTGGAACTCAGAAGCTTCAGTCCTTGCACATTCAAATGACCATACCTCAAATGCCACAGCTTGGCATCATTATCTTCTTTAACTGTCAATGCTTTGCTCACATTTCTAGATAAATCAAGAGGAAACATTCTATTTCTCCCCATAATAATTTTTACTACAACTTCTTTGGATTTCTTATCACAGATCAAACAGAAATCATTATCAAACAGTACTGAATGTCCAGAATTGAGTAATTGACCCACACTCAGCAAATTGTGAGCCAAATTTGGCACATACTGCACATCATATAAGAGCTTAGTGTTTCCTTGCTCAGTTTTGATTTTAATCGTGCCTCTTCCTTCCACTTCAAGTTGTTTTCCATCTCCAAGCCTCACCTTGCTCTTTAAAGATTCATTCAGCTCTCTGAACATAGACTTGGCACTTGACATATGGTTGGAGCACCCACTGTCAACATACCACACGCCACCTCCTGCATCATTTCCAGCTGCACTTTGTGCTAAGAACAACTTTTGCTCATTCTCCACAAAATTGGATTTTTGATCACCCTTTTGTTCCTTTTGTTCATCCTCCTCCTTCTTCCAACAGCTAGCTTCTTTGTGGCCTGGCTTCTTGCAATAGTAACATTTAAGTGGACCCTTATATGATTGTTCTTTTCCTTCCTTATTCTGTCCTCTTCCACGGCCCCTTCCTCTTGAGCCAGCTCTTCCTCTACCTCTTCCACTGAATTGCCCTGTTTTTTCCTTGTTTAAGGATTCTCCTTTCACATGGAATGCCTTCTCTTCCTTCTTCTCACCATTTCTATTGAGCCTCTCCTCATGAGCTTGCAAGGATCCCATGAGTTCATCAAAGGTGTAATCAGCCATGTCCTTTGACTCTTCAATAGCCGCTACAACATGATCATATTTGCTTGTAAGACTTCTTAGAACTTTTCCAACCACATGCTCATTGGTCATTGTTTCTCCATATGACCGCATTTGTTGTACCACAGTGGATACACGTGACAAGTATTCTTGGACAGATTCTTTGTCCGTCATTAGAGCTGTTTCAAACTCTCTCCTTAGTGATTGCAGCCTCACTGTAATCACCTTCTTATCACCTAGATACTCTTGCTTTAGAGTATCCCACGCCATCTTAGATGTGGTTGCTGAGGCAATTCTGGGAAAGATTTCATCATCCAAGGCCTGTTGTATCATAAACAATGCCTTGGAATCTTTCTTTCTCTTCTCTCTCAACTGCTGATCAGGTTCTGGAGGTTGAGCATCTTCAAATCCTTCTTCAACTAAACCCCACAGTTCTTGAGACTTGAATAATGTTTTCATTTTCAAGCTCCAGAACTGATAATTTATGCCTTTAAAAATAGGCAATTGTGAACTGGCGATTCCTGATCCGTTGTTCTGCATTATGAACAACCTTTTCACGCTCTAACCCGTGTTTACCCTCACCCAACAATTCCCTGGATATGAACCCGGATATAGTAGCTCTGAAACCAAATGTTTAAATTCCAGATGAAGAAGATCACAAAAATCTTGATGACAGAATAGAGAGAGAGTTTAACTGTCTTCTTATTTTTCTAAATGCTAAACAATACAATATTTAAATATAAATGAAACTTGACTAACACTCTCCACTAACCACGTCTAACAATCCTACGTTAGTGGTGTTAAACATAACTTAAAAACAGAAACTAAAATTGCTCCTAACAACTAGCCGAAAAACCAGCAACAGTAACGAAGTCTTCCAACACAGTAAGCTAATTTTCTCTGATATTTATTCAGCTACTTACGTGCACAAATGAGCTTGAATTATGTTGCAACAGTTTCCTGCCGCCGTTCCACCTTGCATTTCCTTGAAACTTCGGCGGCTTTGACCTTGCTCACGTTTTCCGTTTTCAGCGTTTTGGCTCGATTGATTTCTAGGTTTTCGTCGTGGTGTCATAACGTGTCTAACAACAGGCCTCTTTCGTGTTTGGCTATGGCGTTCGACTCAATTCTTTGCAAGTCAAGTTCTTTTGTGAGGGCCCTTGCGGTGGCGGGTCAATTGACGAAGAATAACCACCTGGGTTACCGCACCTTAATTTTCTCTGCCATCAACCACCACAAGGATTCGTTTGTTCCAAAGTTTCACTTTTCTTCTACAGCTGCCCGGAAGAAACCAACCTCCGATGAGAACCTTCTCCGAGTCATCGAATCTGAAATCGAATGCGGCCAGGAAACTGACGATCACAACGCAAAGGAAGGGGTTCCGAGTAATTTTCCCTTTAAAATAATTGATAGTCCCGGACATCAAACTATAGCGCTCGAGAGAACGTACCAAGATGAGGAAATAAAGATAGAATTGGAATTAAAAAAATTTGGGGAGGTGGAGGAAGCATGGTGTGTGGTGGTGGAAGGAATAAAACCCAAATTTAAAACATAGTATATGTTCACATTGGCCCATTCTACTTTGGATATGCTGCCAAAAATACTATATACACCATCTGTTTAATTTTTGGACCTCATCTTATTCTTTTAATTCTGTTTTTACAAAAATTACATTGAAAGAAACTAGTTCTGGTAACCTGAATGTTTTTCTTTTCAGGAAAGCTTTCATAAGATTGGTCAAAATTAATCTAATTATATTAAACCATAGTTAACTATATTATATAATATTATAAAAAATTTAACTATTATAATAAAAATTGAATTGTATTATCTTATAGTATAATTTTTAAAAAACGGAACTTTTATAAGTTAATTACAACCGTAACTTTTATGTTTTTTCTTTCTCTTCAATAGCATCATATCCTAAATAAGTTAACTCATGGATCTAGTTTCTTTGTAGCTTTTAGATTGATTGGTAGATGTGATTTCATGAAAGCTTTTAGCACTAATAGTATTTTCATTAAAGAATTTATTATACCTATTTGCATTTTTTTATATTTTACTATTCATTTCACATTTTCATTCCTTTTGTTATAAAACTTGTTGTATTGATTTTAGGTAGTACTCCTTATAGCAATTTTAGCTATACAACACCCAATGATAGAAAATTAAGCTTCTTATAAAATAATTGAAAAAAAAATTTGATAAAACAAAAAATAGTTGAGTGTAATTTAATGTAGTTTTATCAAATAAAAAATAGTTTTTGTCTGAATTAATTTTTAATTCAGTTTACTTTAGTCTAACTATTTTTTATTAGTTTTTAACATTGTAATTCAGTTAATTTAGTTTACCATTAATAAGAAGCATACAAAGGATAGTAAAAAAAAATCAAAATGACTTGAGATGATTTAAGGTTATATTTGGCAATATATTATTTATTTATTTTTTTAACAGTTAAAAACCTTGTTCGAACTTATAAATAATACCTAAAGAAGTTATAACGTTTATTTGAGACATTATTTGAAATGTTAGTTTGTAATTTGTTTTTATCTTCATTCCTCTTTTGTTTTTATAATACTAATTAAATTATAATTTTACGACTTTTAAATAAGTTAGGTTTCGTTATAGTTTATCTTTGGCACAACAGTAGTTAATTATGCCTAATGCATTTCGGAACCGAACATCACATTATTAAGCTAACAAGCATTTTTTTAAGTACCAAATATTGAAACAAGAATGGTGAACAAAATAAAAATAGTCCACGTGACAGGGTTACACAATTCATGAAGGAAGAGGGCAACATACATATATTGAAAATTAAATTTAAAATTAATCTGTACAGCAACAAAACGCGGTTTCGGCACATAATTACATTAAGTATACCAAAGTATCTTTTTCAAAAGTTTGGTTCGATCTTGACTTAATATTATAAATTATATTACGGAGAATTGCAAAACATTAATTAATCCGAGTGTTTCTTCAAGGAAGGTACTGTCTAACGGGACGGAAGCTTAACCAATCAAGTGGATTTTGTATTAAGATTTATTTTTTCTACTACTGTTTCACATGACAACAAGAACTACTCATTTTTCGAGAAAAAAAAATATAATATTTAATTAGCCACTGTAAAAAATAATTAATTTGATTTGTGGCAATATATATATTTTAAATTTACACTTTTTTTTCTTCTAAATTATCGTTGTGGTTAACATTTTTCTACCTCTTTTAATTGTTTATCATTATTACATCTCTCTTTTTAATCATGCATATTAGTCTAAAACTAGTTATAACTCCATGCATTAAAAAAGTAGGTCAATTAATTAATAAACTCAAGTGAACGTGAAGCAAATGGTATATATTAAAGGAAAATGCGTTATCTTTATCAATTAGGTAGAAGAAAATCACACCAATTAACTTATAGCTTTGTGGAAAGTGTGTCTCCAAGAAGCTTACCTATATATAAGTGGAGTAAGAAATATAACAACACTATAAAACTAAGTTAACTTAAGACGCATACAAAATATATCTTAGTTTCAACTACTGTTTTCATATATTCTAAATTTTGGTTCACTGTATCGAAGACATGAAAAGTTTACTGATGATATATATATATAATATATATATATATATATATATATATATATATATATATATATATATATATATATATATATATATTATCCCCTTGGTGCAATCAATTTGCATGCCAGCTGCATCGGAACTCTATAATGGCATTGAATGATTAGTGTTATAATATAATAGATGATTTGCAGCATACAATGGCATTTGAGTGATTTGGTATTGAAAGAAGGGTGTAATGTGATGGGTGTAACTATAAAAGAGGGTGATAAGAAAAGGTTAAGGTATGTGGCAAACTTGAAAAATCATAACGTAGTGTAAAATAGTGTGTTGGTGGTAAGTGTATTGAGTGAAATGGGGATAGCAGAAGTGTGCTCCAGGTTCATTGGGGACTTTTTACAAACATTTAAAAGCTCCCAGAGAGGTCGGTGAGTGAGCATGCATGCAAAGGTGAGAGGATGGTGAAGCTTGATGAGAAGATGGTGGGTGCCCTTGTAACAGTTTTTGGCATGGAAAGCAATGGAAGGATAAAGAAGGAGAGTGCAAGGGAAGTTGTGGAGAAGCTTGGTTTGGGTTCGACGACAGGGTTTGAGCTGGGTGAGTTGATGGACGATGAAGTGCCTGTGGAAGAGGTTCTTGGTGAGTTGGAAGACATGTCAAAGCGCAGTGAGTTGCTGCATGAAGCTTTCAAAATCTTTGATGAAGACGGAGATGGGTACATAGATGCAATGGAGTTGAAGAGGGTGCTTCATTGCTTGGGTTTGGATAAGGGTTGGGATATGAATGCCATTGAAAAGATGGTCAAGGTTGCAGATTTGAACTTCGATGGCAAGGTTGATTTTGCTGAGTTTGAATTCATGATGATGGGGTAGCAGTTAATCACAAAAAAAAAAAAAATCATTAATTTTTGGAATAATTATTCAGCACCCAATTGTATATTAATTAATTGATTTATTTCAGCTTTTGTTTAATCTATCTTTCGATTCTATAATACATTCACTTCTGTTTCTTCTATTTTACTATATATATGCATACAACATTAACATTTTCGTTTGCTTAATCCCATGATGCCAGGTGTTTTGCACATGAATCACTGCTACATTGGATTGGATCTAACACAATAATAAAAATGAGAAAAATAATAGTATATACTTCATTGAATATTGTTGTATATGTTCCATTTTGTTTCGATTACTATTAGTGATCTAAATGTTATAATATTAGGCCGATTCAAAACTGCCAAGAAACAAATTTTAAATATAATTTAGACTTATTGGTGCTTTCATAGCTATTTTATTTAGAATTAATTTTTCCCGATTTGTCTAATACAAATTTTAATATACATGTTAGGAAGTTGAAACTCTGATGTTCTAACATCAAGTATGGTATTTTTGTATGGTACAATTTATTTGGCTTGGTATCGTCAATGACCTATTCACCAGTCATAACGCGTTCATAACACCATTTCCTACACGCTTAGTTATGAGTAATAGCTTTCTAATTGTTATTATAAAGTGCTCATATATACATCACATAGTTATTTTTATCTCTTTTTTTTTAACTTTAAAATATTTTTGCGGCTTTATATCGAGGCTTATATATATAAAAGTAAATATAAAAGTAATATTTTTCTCACAAATGAGGTGTCGGATAAAAACTCTTCGTTACTTTCTTCGTGATATAAGGGATGAGGTGCGTTAAAACTTTTTGTTTAAGTCTTATTCGACATTGGTTGCCAACAACGGATTGAATTAGACAGGTTTGTCAATTAGAAACAAGTTGAATTTTATAACCCGATTTAGTATGTTGTTGTCCACCTATTTTTTTCTATCATCGAAAGTCTAATATCATATGAAAACAAGTTAAATTTTTTGATAGTTTACATGGGCTGATGACAAATTGTCATGCGGGCTATTTCAGATCTTAGTCGAGTTGTATTAAGCCTTGGTTGAACTATTAAACTGTGTTAATATGAAGTTTTGTGACATGAGTTTTATTTTTTTTTTAATGAAGCCGGACTAACAAGCTTACCAACTAACCCCTAGGACTAGCCTCTCAAACTATCAGGTTTGGTGGGCCAGATTGATTTGAGCTCTTATGTTGAAAATGTTGTCCCCGTTCACTTTTTTGGCCGAGCTAAGAGGTTGGTCCACCGAACATGATCCTATTTGTCATCCCAAATCTAAACACTAATATAATATAGAGGTATTTTATATAAGATATTTAAAACTATTTATGTTTAGTAAAAGTAGAAATTAAGACACAAATTTACCTCAAATTTGATAAAATATGCTACACAAGCTTTTGGTGTTTTTTTTTAAATTTAATAAATTTTAAAATAGCCAAAAATATATATTAAGATGATGTTGTTTTTCCATGTAGATGATAACATTATACAAAATGACAATCATAAAGTGAAATTTTTTTATCTAGAAAATATGAAATATCTAGTATATAAAGGTTTTAATAAATTATATAAAAAATATTACAAAATATTTTAAAATTTTGTAAAAAGTATAGCTATGTAAACCAAATGCATAAAATTACAAATACAGAAAAAAAATTATACTAATTATAAAAGACTTTTTATAACAATTATAATTAGAATAAATATAAAAAGTTTTTTTATTTATTATAAAATTTTCAGTGTCTCCACTTTTTATATTAATTATAATTAAAACTGATATGAATAATTTTCTTACCTATTACAAAAATATTATCGCATTAACTTTTAAAAAAATGTTATTTTATTTACAGTTAAGTTGTTGTATTACTTTTTATACATCATGAAATATAACCCGTATAAATAACTGTTATAAAAAATATTTTTTCACTAGTGAATATAAAATATGCCTACAAAATACAAAAACAAATAAAAAAACCTTCTAAATAGACGAATTTTTGATATTTTGGTTCTCTAATCCTCTTCACCTATTGGCCAAATTATTCCTCTCCTCATTCCAATCAACTTCATTTCTACTGTATTTAGATCTAAGCTCTTCAATCAACTTTCATTATAGAAGTTACGAGTGTTCAAATTTTTTCTTTATCATGAATTGTTATATCAAAATCTATCACTATTTTTGTCAAATATAATGTCTCTACTATCAAATAAACACTAAAAAAAGTTACCAAGAAAAAAATTGGATAAAAAATCAACTTCTAACAATTTTTAATATTTTTTACAGAATTGGATGAATAGTAAAATATAAAAACACATTAAAATAGATACAAGAAAATCAAGATATGTAGAGTGAATATGAAAAGCAAAATGTAACCACGTTTTCAATTTCAATAATACAGCGGATATATAAAACACTTATTCAATGATATATATAGACTCACTTGGACGTACTAAAACTTTAATCTGGTTGAGGAAAAACATCACGCATCACGAAACAATCAGCCCCCAACTTAGACTACAAAAACGGCCTCCAAAATGTCCAAAAACACCACCCAGTTGCAGAAAAATAAAGAAAATAAGAAAGAAAAATCATGATCAAGAAAAAAGGTAAAATTATAATTTAAACAGTTTTACAGAAAATTCCAAAACCATTTGAATAGAATGACCAAGCCCATTGAAAAGATCATTGCGGTTGTCTTTTACATTTAGAGGTTAGAGATAGAAAGGAATTTTCCATCATGTGGTGTTGCCAAGGAACATATTCCTTCCTTATCAGATGGGATTAATATGTGGTCTATTGGATGACAGCAAAGTGAGATATTTGTTTTTATACAATTACAACAAGAGAAAATGGATAAAGCAACCAAATCCTTTTATACAAAACTAGATACAACAACAGGAAAAAGAAAGAAAGACACCATTTTAAACAGGCATCATTGGACAGAAACAAAGCAAAGACACAATAACATACCCTACTAATCTAACAAGACAAGACGCAAATCATAGAGGTGAATCTACTCGGAGGATACTAAAGAGTCTAAAAAGGTGGCCAAATACTCCCACAACTCATGCCATCGCTCATAACTCCGTTCACATTGTTCATGTCGTTGAAATTCATGTCCAAGTTTCCAAGGTCTGAATTCTGTACACAAACTGTGGCATCGTTGTATGAGCCATCATTTCCATGCACAGTGATGGTTGGCGAAACATGCGCCATGCGGCGGAGATTGGTCGTATTCAGTGGCGGGGGTGTGTTCACTTGACACTGTGTGGGAAGAAGCTGATTGTTTAACGTAGTGAAAGAGCCTCTAGTCACCATGTCCTCTGCTAACTTCACCTACAAGTGTACAAAGATGTCAGATTCTATTAGCATATTTTCCTTCAACCTTGAATGAAAAAACTATAGGTTATTATTAAGCTTTCGTCAACCTAATAATACCTTAGCTCTCAAAGCTTCTACGTCTGATTTCAGCACCCGGTTATCCGTGTCAGCCTCATGAAAATGTTGACTGGCATCATTGAACTGCTTGTATAGGGTTGCGTTTTCCACTTTCAGTTTTTCAACCTGTCAAAACAAAATTAATATTGATATGGGAATTTTCACATCATTACTACTTTTCCCTTGTTAAAGACTTATCAAATACCTGCAACTCTAGGTCAGCCAACTGCGCCTGTTTTCTTCTTCTTGACCTTCTGGCAGAATTGCGATTAGAAACCTTCCTAAAATTACAACGAAATTTAGAATCTCAGTGAGGCTTAAAATCATCGAAGATACTATTTAAGATGATTTTTTCCATTGACACTTAGAATGGAGGGGAAAAAGTATGATCGGTTATACTTTTTAAATAAAATTCCATTTATTTATTTTCTTCTCTGGTGAGGACTTTCATCTAAATAAAGTGTAGTTTTCATAATTTGACTTACCTTCTAAGACGTTTCAATTCAACTGAATTTGTGCTCTGTTCACAAGGACCATCTTCATCAGATGGCTCAGAAGAACCACTTGTGGCTCCTTTCGTATGATTCTTCCAGCCCTCTGGTTTATTAGCTGACACTGGACTACCAACTGCCCAGTTTTTAATTCAATCCAAAATGTTAAATTCCATAATTAAATGATAATTTGGTGAGGAATAAGAGACATAGAATAATGAATGCAATAATTTATACAACATTTTTTTTGTGTGCAGTTCTGCCTATAATTATGATATCTGATGAATGATATACAATAGAGATAAACAACAAAATGTTGTAAACATAATATTACTATAATATTGAGTTAAGGATTAACAATATATATATATATATATATATATATATATATATATATATATATATATATATATATATATATTATAGTGCTCATACCATTAGCAGTGCCACAAATGGAAGACCGAGAATCGATTGTAGCAGTGATGGTGGAATGCTTGGGAGTGAGGTTTTGGGAAGAAAAAGGATCTGTCAGTCCACAAGTTGAAAATGAAGTCATGGCATCCTGCAATATTACAGACGAGTATGGTTAAGCTAGCTGAATTTTCGTACATCATTTTAGCCACTAAAACTATCTTTTTCCCTTTTTTATCACAATGTCCTTGCAGACTCTTTTTTTTTTATTCTTTTTCTTCTTTACATGCAAAACAGCAATGGAGCACATGCACCAAAAATAAGCCACAGGGAAATAACAAAGCAATATTCCAATAATTCACAAGCTTCAAACCGGGTCCACTGAGATAGAGGCAATAATATCAAAGCTTTATAAAAAAAATCATTGTACTCGTGTTTTTGAAGAAAATAGTGACGCCATTCTATTAATAAAAAGGAGAAAGTGTTTCATTTAATTATTAGTGATTTTTTTAGTTTAATGCTTTTGGAATTTGTAAACAGGTTTAATTGATTAAATTTAAATTAATTTTCTTTCCTCAGGATAAATTTCATAAGAATTGAAAAAAATAATTCAAACATAATTTTTTCAATGCATTTATTTAAAATTGACAATTTCCACTATATAAGAACAGCAATTAAATATTCAACCTTGAAATTCTGTTCCTAACCTTTAGATCTAATATAGACTCTAAAATATAGGGTTAGTTTTTCAAATTAGGTCGACACAACACTTTAACTTTTGTACTTGCTACTCAACTTAGTTGGGTTTTAATCGAACAAAACTTGACGAATTCCTCCAATTGCTCCATGAACCAAGGATCATTATAGACTTAATTGAGTTTTACTCCGACAAATCTGAAAATTTTGTTAAAACTTAAAATAATTAAATTTAGCTGAATTAGGTTAATGGGTCGTTGACTAAACCCAACTTCCTAAACATTTTTTAATTAATTTTTATGCAAAGTTACGGTAACTGTTTATTTTTATGTATAGCATATTTTTGTATATATTAATTTCTTGTTTAATGGTTCTATTTATGTTATCAATTTAAAATCATTACATAATAAAATAATGTATTCATACCAGGGTCAAACATTTTTACTTAACATATTTCTTTAAGTACATATATTGAAATGTAGAATTTTTTTTTTTGCAAGTATATATCCATCAAAATAGAAACATATGAAGGCTTATACACCAACCAAACATAGAGTAATTGATCGTGTTATTCCTATTTGCTACTTTCACAAAAAATAACTATTTACCACTGACTCGTAACCCGAGGATTTAAATTCTTTAGAATTTAGTGATTGTGAAATACTTCATGGCGCGATGCGCAAATTTAGGCCAATGGTAGAAGCTTTTAATCATAGAATAAGTTGATATCATCGTATTGATATTAAATAATGAAAAAAAGTTTCCAGAAAAAAAGAGAGTTGAGAAGCTATTGCAAACATCTAAAAGGTTTAGCATATAATTTTAATGTAATATTTGTACATATATACGCAACGCATAATGAAGAAACAAAAAGTTAAGAAAGAAAAGCAAGGGTTTTTCTTTACGTAATTGTAAAACATTATTCATCAACCGAACAATTTTCCTGACAGTCCACTTGAATAGACAACAAATATTTAAAAAACTAGGCATATATTAATTTTAAACCATGAAAACTACCTACCGCATTTGGATTAAAAACAGTTTCGTGTTATTGCTGTTGTTTGCTTTCTCACTTTTATGGTACATTTGTTTTTGGTAATTGCCTCGTCACTTTATAGAAAGCTTTTCCACAGTGTTTTTTGTTAATCTGCTGGCGGAGGTAAAACTACTAGAAAAAACAACAGAACTACATTATCTTATAATAAATAATACTTTCAATAATTTTCATACAGTAATTGTTTATTCTTAGTTACACTCTCTTAAGTAAAAACTATTATACAAATACAATCACGCACGAAACAATATTACCCAATAATAATAGAATTTTTTTATTGATGCATTGAGGAAAGTCGTGGCCGCTATTGTAACACTAATCATTGAAGTGAGCTACAACTCTATATAATAGGTTACAACATACAACTTTTCAATCATTTCTGCTATTTTTTTAAAATGTTCATGAAAATATAATTGACAAGCAAAAGAAGATACATAATTATTTTTCAAAATTCTAATTACTCAATTAAAATTTGCCTCATATGATACACGATTAGACAGGTGAAATTATTGTACAAAATAAATTTATAATGACCAGTGGCAAAGACACACGATTGGCTTGCGAAACTGTGGACGCACACAGCGCAGTTGCAAATAGAAAGAACACCATGGGATGGGACCCATTCCATAGGAAGAAAGACAAAAAACAATATTAAAAAAGGAAGCGCACTATCGTAGATTTCTCAAAGTCCTGCGTTCACACAAGTTCTCAACAAAACCCAAGAACGAAGCAGTCCACATCACCATGTCTTCTCCACGAACACCTTCACTCCTCCACCTTCACTCACGCACTCATACCTCTCACGGTTTTTTTTTTCTTTTCTTTTTTGGAGAAAGTAACTTTCCTTTCACCTTCAAAAATCACTTCACAATAATTAGTGCCAGCCACAACAGTATTTCTCTAAACATCTTTAGAAATATTTCTCTTATTATATATCTTCTTTCTATAAGTATAGCATTTTGTTCATACTAAATCACTCTTCTCCTCAAGATTTCTACGCTGACAAACTATAATGAATTGAACTACAAGACAAATTTAATTAAACAAATCTCGATCACAATACAAGTCTTGCCTAAAACAGAAACGCATAATTATTATTATTTTGTTTTTATGGAATCGTTTACTCTTTCTGTTATTACTGTTAAGGAAGCGTTAGGCGCACGCGGATTACGTTCTAGGGAGAACCGTAATAGGTTTTCAGTTTGCCACGGCAAAAGATGGCTCGAAGGCGTTTTCAGTTTCAGAATTGAGTGTGAAAGAGAAAGAGAAGACTGACCGGTAATAGATTTTGGAAAGCGGCGAAGACATCGGTTCCGGCGAGGTTCAGATACCGGAGCTCGTCGAGATTAGAAAAGTCGTTATCGAGATCGGACTCCGTGGTCGTCATCCGCTTGAAGCAGCCGTGGCCGGAGAAAACCGACGACGGCGTGAGAGATTGTTGAGACGCAGCCAGAACGTGGCCGGAGAGAGAGCGTTAACAGTAGGAGAGAGAATTAGGAGGGAAAAGGGAATGAGAGTAGCAGCTTCAGGGGTATAAATAGAAAACCAATGCGCATAAACAAATAAACTTTTATTAAAAAAATAAGAAAGAAAGAAAGATCGGGCGGCACTTGACATTGAAACAAACCAGAAAGTTTTTTTGGTCATTGAAATCACGAAAGTGACCTGATCCGTCACGTATAATTACGTGTTCCGACCGTGACTGGGATTTTTCTAGAATCAAATCTGAACCGACTATCTTGAATCAAGAAGCCCTCATATTGACACGTGGCAAAGTGAAAATTACACGTGGGACTAACTTCTATTTCTCCTTTGTACAATGCATTTAGAATTGGGTCCCCCTTCAGGATTATAATATTATGTTATAAAACAATTAAAATATGATTGATAAATTCATTAATTTTGTCGTCGTATACTTTTCTCTTGCAATATTAATATTATAAATATTATTTTCAACTGTTTAAAGAAATCATGGTATTTATAAAACTATTATATATTCCATTTTTATAAAATTAATTAAAATACATGCTGAAAATAGTTTTGAACAGAGGTGGAATAAAGGGCATAGGGTAGAGTAGGGTAGGGGAGGAATAGTTTTGTAAAGAATAATAATGGCACGCTTTGGATGTTGTTCTGTTTCACATTATATATAAGTAAGAAATTCTTAAATAAATTAATGGTTACGTCATATCTTTTGATAAAGTATTTTCATAATAATATATAGAAATAAGTGTAGTTTTTTATTTTATTTTAAAAATAAATAATATAAAATAAGAATAATTTATTTTGGATGTTTGATTAAGTAATAATGAAAAGTTTGTAGTTTTGTAGAATTATGGATAACTTGTTGAGGGCGGTTTGACTTTGATGAGCAACAAGTGGCGAGGGAATTTCATTCTGTGAAAATGGCGAAAGGAGAAATGTTATGTTATTTGCACCTACTCTTGTCCAAAACAGAGAGTAGAAAGGGAAATGCACACACACCCAATATTCTTTATATATATATATATATATATATATATATATATATATATATATATATATATATATATATATATATATATATATATATATATATATATATATATGAAGTATGAAAAGTTAAATATGTGGTAAACCAACTTTTCTAAAGTTAATATGCATATTGTAAAACCTTATTTTCAATTGTTATGAAATAATAATTTTGTTTACGTTAGGATGAAATAGTAAAGTCAATACGAAAACTTTCATATATATATATATATATATATATATATATATATATATAATAAAGATGAAATCGCAATCTGTAAAAGCACGCGCATCATAAGTTTTGTTTTTTTGTTTCTTGAATGTGAAAATAATTTATAAAACGGGTCTATTCATAAAGCACATAATAATGAAGGAGTTGGTGTGATCTATTACGGAATGAGAACATCTAAACAATATTTACCACAGTTGGCAGTCACAATCTTAACCAAAAAAAGTTCACATTCTCGTGTGCAAAAGTACAAATCAAACCAAAGCAGAAACCCAAAATATCCTTTCAAAATTCTAACATTTTTGTATGGTTAATTTTTATATACACAATTGGATTTAGAGAAGAGAAGGTTAATTCGAAAGATACAACACCATTAGACATGAATTAATATTTAAATTTTTAACCAATTAGACATAAATTTATATACATATAAAATACTTTCTTCCTAAAAGGTTTTTTTGAGATAGTATTAATAATAAATTCGTAAACCTTAATCTAGAATAAATAATATCTCATGTGCAAGCAAATTCATGTGTTTTGAACTTTAAGACATAGATAAAATGTGAGTGGGAGTAAAAGAATTGAAGGAGGCAATGGAATTGCGGTGGAAAACGAAGAAGAAAAGGCAGTGCGACTTTACTTTTGGAAAAGCATTAAAGACAGTTGTGTTGTGTGGGTTGACGTGACTCAGGCAATAAGTAGAAAGGAAAATGGCATTGGCAAATAGAAAGTAGTAAAAAAAGGAAGGGGGTGCGTTAAGTAATTTAAAAAGTGGGTTTCTTAAGTGTGAAGGTGTTGTTAAAGTAATGGAGTTTGATTGGGACAAGCACCGACCCAAAGCAAAAAGTTAGGAAGATAGTAACATAGATGCTTTATGGATGGTGTTAGAAAAGTAGGTTAAGTTAACCCTCACTTCAAAGGAAACCTTACAGCTACCTATTTATTTTTTTTATTTCTTACTTACTTTTTTATGCATTATTATTTAATTCAAAAAATGGATCACCCACTCACCTTGTTCACACGTTAAAACCAAATCATCTCCGAATACTTTGTTTGTGCAATGTTGTTGTTGTATGTGATGGAGACAAATGAGAGAGTAATGAGATTGCATTTTGCACTTGTTGCTTTTTCCTTGTCATGTTCATATTTTTACGTTTATAACAATTATTCTTAGCATCTTCGACCATGCTTCTTTGTTCTGTCTCTTCTTCAGATATGGCACCTCATACCTCTGCTGTGTAACTTCTGCTTTCCATTGGCCCAGCTTTAATCACACCACCATTGCATTCGTTTTCTTTTTTGTTCCAGATCATGGATACTTTTCTAACAATATATTTATAGACTTTATTAATTACTAATATTTGTTAAATTATTCTAAAACATATTATTTTTTATAGATATTAAAGTTAATATATTTTAAAAACTAAAAACATAAAAATTTCAATAGAGAAGTGTAAGTTAAATATATTTTTAATCTTAAATTTTTATATAAAATCAAAGTTTATATATGTCTTAAATTTTAACATGATTTCAAACTTTAATGAATAAATATACTTTTTATAATTTAATTGAATTAATTTTTTTATGTATTTATAATTTAATCGAGTTAAATTATTTTTTACATATCAGGTGTTTTAAATTTACGTTTGAATTCTGTATATCTATTATTAAATTTTAACTTAAATATCATGGTGTAACACATTTAACAAATAAAAATAATTAACAGTTAAATTAAAATATTATATTTATTTATTTTAAATGTTTGAAAACTAAAATATATTAAAGTTTAAAATATAAACAAATTTTAATTTTTGAATTAACTACGATTAATAAAAAAGAATATTAACTCAGTACTTTTTCATATCTATTTGTCGAAAAAGTTTATATGTTTTACGGATTTTTGGTGCCAAGAAAGAAACTCATCTTTCTTGTGCGCTTATTGGTATTGTTAATCTATTATTTATCTCTCAACAACAGTTATTTCAATGGATACAATGTGCAAAAGAAATTATGATGCAAAAAATTATTTATATAAATATTAATTAAATATTTATTAGCACATTCATCTTTCAAGGAATGTTTAAAATTATATTTGATAAATACCATTAAGTTAATCCAGCTACTTATTCTAACTAGTACTCATAATTGGAACACATAACCTTACCTAATGACAATAAAAAAATATAATTAAAAATAATTAAATATTATAATGTTTGTTAAAATAAAAATATTAGTAAAATCTACATTAAATAAAAAAAAAACTAAGTGATTAAAAACGTGCATGTGGAAAAAGTCGTCAATTTTTTTATTGTTAATAGCTATATTTTTTTTATAAATAAAAAGTAAATAAAATGAATCATATTGATAAGAATAAAACGGTATATATATATATATATATATATATATATATATATATATTAAAAAAGCAGCTGCACGAAGAAAGGTCTGCAAAATCATTATTTAACAATTGTTGAATCAGTAATAGGAAAAAGTATAAAACAATGAATTTAATGAGAAATTTATGTGAAATGTTTAAAAAAGATTAATTACTTTTAGTTATTATTTTTTTATGTAAGTTGGTGAGAGAAAATGACTGATAAAGCTGAAATATCTTAGAAGCTTCTGGACCTTCGTATGTGCACGTTATGGGTTTGGTGGAACACATACTTGTTCCACTCACAAAGATTTAAAAGCCCGATTATTTTATTCTCTTTTTTTTTCATAAAAATATCGCCTTTTGTAAAATTGTTTTAAAACTTTATGGGCTTTTTCAACTTTTAAGAAAAAAAATAAATATTTCAAATAATTTTTTAAATTTTCTTCAAAATAAATTTTAAGGTACCAGAACAATCTGTGTATCTTTTAAAATGCAATCTATATTTTTATAATTATAATAATTGTGTTTTCTTAAGAGCTTAAGATAACTGTTTTTTTAATGGTGCTGGTTCACTGTGTTTTGGACTTTATAGTTCATGAAATAATGATTCAAGTCAATGGAAGTTGTTGAAACCAAATCTTTTTACTTCTAAAATTAATGATATTTAGTTCAACACTTAATTTACTATTAAATTTTTAACAGCTTTGAAGAGACATGAGTTTTATTGATGTATCAATTATAAATTTCTCTATCTACCAAATTGTTATTATTAATTTTGTATGTTAGCTGGTTCAATAAATAAGATTCAAATATGAGATTTGGATGATACTTTAACCACCTTGAAATAAGAAAATATAAGATTTGAACCAATATATAATTTATAAATAGAAACATAATCTATTAACGTTTATATGTTGATATGTACTTGATATTTATAAGCTTGAAAGGGTTATAAATATATATCTACATAATAGGAAGTATAATATATCCTATTATTACTTTTATTCACAATTTACTAGAACGTGGGAGACTCTTTACATATGGACTTTATTTTTATATGATTTGAAGTTTCTTCTTTCAAATCAAACCTAGAGACTCACAATAGATAAACTCTTAAATCATTTGAAATATGTATAATAAGTTTATTTATAGAGACACAAGCTAACAAAATCTTAATATTGTAATTATAAGATAATCTAAAGATAAAATATTATAAATTGTATACCTATTAAAAAATATAATGTATAGTGCATTTTTATCTTTGATTTTTCAGAGGCTATAATATTATCGCTCAACCATAACATTATCTTTCGCATGAAAAAAAGACCTTATCCTCAATTGTTGTCTTAGTATAAAGGTTAAATAAAAGATTTCTTAACTCCTAATTAACCTCTACGTCTAGGTTGTCAGTCAACTCAATCAAATTTTATATGAATTTTTATATAGATTTTAAGATAATGATACTTTAACAACATTTTTTCTATAACATTTTAATATCATTTACGTGTCATTGTGTGATTGGTCCAAAATTACTCCACAATCAATAATAATAATCATAAACACCAACATGGACCAATCACAGAATGACACGTAGATTATGTTAAAATGTTGTCAAAAAAATATTGTCAAAGTATCATTATCCTAAATTTTAGTCACCAAAATTAATTTCTTGTTTTTTTGAAAGCGTGAGTCTAACTTGTAGTGGTTTGAAATTTTCCTCCAAAGTAATTGGATGTGATTTATACCAAGAAGGTGGCAAACCCTTAAGCTCTTAAAAATCCATAATATACTCTCTCAACAAGTCTTAGACCACTGGTGTGCTTGTTGTCTGGTTTGCAGCAAGAAGCTGTGGGATTACCATGGAGGACTCACTGCGGCTCTTATTGAAAGAAGAAGTGCGAAATGTACTGGATGCAAAATGATGTAAGAGAGACATGAGGGTGTTGCTCCCTCCACCACCATACCTTTCTCTCTCCACCTCCCATTTACTATTTTGCCCCTAAGTAAAATTTTATTTTTAGGGTTATTTTTTAATTTTACCCATTCACAACCTATTCTACTATAAGTAAAATATTTTTCTTTCATTTTAACATTATATTTCTTCCTCTCTTTCTTTTACAAGTTGCAAAGGTTGGTGGTGGTGGAAAAAATTATCAAGCAGTCTCCCTCTTGTGGTGCAGTGTCGCTCTCGTAGTGCAGTGTGTGGAGTGGTGCAGTGTGTGTTGCTTCCTCAAGGTGTGTATTCAAATAAACCTTCAAATAAAACCCTAAAATAAAAAACGTAACCTTTAAGACATCCTTCAACGGATGTCAAAATCCTTCAACGGATGTCACCTCCGTTTAAAAGTTACGTTTTTTATTTTAGGGTTTCTTTTATTAGTTTATTCTTTATTTTGGAAATATTTTAATAATTTAATTTAAACGTTTTGATTTATTATTTTTGAATATATTTTTAATGTATTTTAATAATGTAAGGAAAATGAAGAAGAAAGAAATGGAGGAGGAGAAGTGAAACGAAGAAGACAAATTGGATTGCAGAGTAAAATGAAAGACAAATTATTAAACGAAAATGAGAGATGGAAAAATTGGGTGCAGGAGTAAAGTAGGAGAACTAGGTTTGAAATAAATTAAAATAGTAAAAATAAAAAATTTTAATCTAAGGATATAATTGGAATTAAAATAAATTGGGGAGGTGGAGGGAGAAAGGTGTGGTGGTGGAGGAAGCAACACCCGAGACATGATTCATTTGGATTTTCACGGGCTTTGAAAACTGGAGATTTGTCCTTCAATATGAGACAATGCACTCTTAATTTTGTTAAGTCTTGTTTTGTCATGGAATGAAACAATAAAAGCATTATTTTGAATCAAACCTACAAATTTAACAAGAGATTATAGCATAAATCAATTTCTACTTTATATTTTGAAATTACATAATAAGTTTATTTATAAGGACACAAACTAAAAAAATTCTTAATCATATAACTCTAAAATAATATAAAAATAAAATATTTAAAAGATTGATTTTAAGTTAATGTAAAGATAAAATATTTAAATAGTTGATTCTAAAATAATCTAAAGACAAAATATCATAACTAAATAAACTGCATATCTATTAAATAATATAGTTATTTTTCTGATTTGTAGATTTTTGTTACCACTACCCCACTTTTATTGGATGTATTATATTCTGAGTTATGTTAGATTGAAAATTTGAGTTGATATGCACTCATTTTGTGATTTGAAAAATTTATTGGTAAATTATTTTTTATATTTCTACTCATTATAGGACGATAATGCAATGGAAAATATTAAAGAAAACATACGAAATGTTTTGAAATTGTTCTGTAAAATTTAATCGGTAGTTTAGAAAAAGTTTGATTGGGAAATTGGGGGCTAGAAACATAATTGGATAATTTTAAAAATTTTGGAAGGTAAAAGACAAATAATTTGACAAAGAGCTGAATTATACATTTTACTTACAAAAAACTTGACTATTTCTTGTAATTTCACCTTAGAAATAAAATATAATAGAGAAGAAGATAAAGAAAGCATAAGGAGATAAAGGTGGTCCGAGTCCTAAAAAATATTGAAACCCACTTTATAGAATAGCTTTAGAAGTTAAAAAATGTAACAAATAATAGAAATTTTATAGCAAACTATAATTTTATAATGGTATAGGAGCATATAGACAACAATCGATAATTTCCTCTTTTCTTTCATGCTGTCGAACCCACCACGGAAATTGCTCGTATTGTATATGCATGAAACTAACACAAGTCATGTGAGCATAGCATACCAATACCTAATGATTCTAACAATCATCCCAGTTCATGCTGGTTAAAGACTCAATAATCTAGCAGCACACATGTATTTTTATGATGACAAAGGTTAGGCAAGTGGCAATGACCACCAAAGCCCTTTAAACGTTCGGAGCCACCGGGAGGGGTTTCCCACAATTGAGTTTAATAACAAAATAAAACGAAACAAATGATAAGTTAGTCACCACTAATAAGAAGAAAACGGCAACAAAATGTGACAAGGGAATAAAATACCAGATAGCTCATGCCATTATCTTGGCAGACCTAACATAAAGACTGTCGACAACTTTCCCAATATTGGAAATGGTCTCTAGAGTTGCAGGGTATATAGCATCAGTCTTGGGATCGTCAAATATGACAAGGCATCCCGCACCTTGATCCAATGTTCCAGCAAACTTCTTGTCCAAAATCATCTGAGACAACTTTCGCTCCACATGATCAACGGGAAGTTCAATAAGTTCAGCAATATGTGCAATCTCAACCCTTGAGAAAGGTTCAATCAATCTGCAAAGATTCTGCTCCAGTAGGGTATCGTACAAGGATGAAAGGTGCCTGTGGACAATTGGGTCTTCCTCCAACTGTGCCTTGTAGTCCCGCAGAGCAATTTCAAACAACCTAAGGGACCGCTTAGAGTGTGCATCAGCAACAGCTTTCATAGCATCCAAGTCAGGCCCAAGATATTGCAGTCCTGCTTTAGAGGAAATAATTCCTCCCACGTCATCAGCTTGATTCACCATGATCTTACACAGCAACATATATTTCAGGCTAAATACAGCCTTGGGGTCATCAAGAGCATTGAATGATTCGAAAGCTTCAAAGAAATAGCTATAAGCAGTTTTATAA
Source organism: Vigna umbellata (assembly GCF_029865625.1). NCBI lineage: Eukaryota > Viridiplantae > Streptophyta > Magnoliopsida > Fabales > Fabaceae > Vigna > Vigna umbellata. Next base: position 1,546,172 of record NC_142168.1, read on the forward strand.
TCCTTCTCCTCAGCATGAAGAATTCCACTCTGCAGATCTATGGCCCCTTGTTGAGCTGGAGGCACATAAATAGCATTTGCAGCTGTTCTTGCAGCCGTGAGAGCAGCTTTTGCCTTAGGAAGGTTTCTTAAGGAGAAATGCAGCTTGCTCTCCAGCAAGTCTATGTCAACCAGAAGAAGTTTGTCATCTAATCTCCTAACCTCTTTGACCAAGCCAGAGAGAAGAGTCAAAGCTTCAGAATACTCCTTATTTTCCATCAGAAGTGCTGCAAGTCTTGCCTCAACGCGTTGTCTCAGAAAGGTACGCTTCTCAGCACGAGTCCATTGCACCATTTCTTTACAGAGTGCAATTTGGAGATCAGACGTCCCAGGTATTTTAGCAACTGAGTCAATAATTCCCCTAACAATCTTTGCAGTTTTTGCCTTGGGTATCAAGGAGAAGAATGGCCTCAACTGAGTGAGAAGGCTGCGCAGATCCTCTCCCCTATTCTCTTCCGTGAGATGCTTAGTGAGGAGTGTGATTGCTTGCTCTTTCATACGCAGAGCATCTGGTGAAGAAGAAGGATCATCAAGTACCCGATAAAGAATGGAGATGGCCTCAGTTGGGCTTGCAGCCTCGTTTGCCAGAACAAGTGACTCAGTAGTGGCAGGAAGATAAGAGGAAGACATTGCTCCTGTTTTGAGAAACCCTTGCAAGAAAACATTAGTAAATGCAGAGGACCATTTAAAACTAGAAACGTTGCATTACTATCAATTAATTGGAGAGTGGAAATTATTATCTCATTATGTCGCCAGTCACTAAAAATTGGACAACAGTAAATAAATAAGAGACTACTTTCCTAAAGAAAAAAACTGATCACGTGAAGGGCAAGAGATGGCAAACTGATCAGGTTTTAATAATTTTACATTATTATATACTACTGAGTTTGGATCGATTGAATGTTTAGGTCCCATACACCTACGAGTTGGGTAAAAAAATTACCACCCTTCACTGTTGTTAAAATTGTTCACAGTAATTAAATAGATGTTTATTAGTGTTTGTTTTTTAGCACCTTAAGAAGAGAATACGGGAAAGGAATGAAAAGATTGATGCTGGATGAAGAACCTTGGATAACTGGATTACCTAAAAGACGCCATGGCATCAATATCAACATAAACCTTAATACTTCCAGATTGAAGCTCTAACCAATTCTTCCATAAAGAAAGACACTATTAACAACCATAATCAATAAAAGCTTAACTGAGGCTAAAAGCGCACTCTGTTAAGCGACGTATCTGACAAAGACGTTTCACCATTTATTTGTAACAAAAAGTATGAACAAAATAATCTACTCAATCACAAGATCATCTCCCCTTACTACCGCTAAGATTGATTCTCGGATCCCGCCGGTGTCTGCAACCAACTCTCCTGACTCACCACAAAAAGACTACGAAGATATTGATTATCAAAAGGGGGCCTTCGTAGCCCGCATGCAATAACTGATGCACAGAGTTCATGGCTACAATGACAACACTATCAATTCCATCCTATATCCTCTCTTTTCTATTATGTTTTATTCTCTTACTAAAGTGAAGGCAGAAGTAGTCAAATATCCTAAGGACGACACATCCTAACACCATGCCCCGAAAACTTCACCCTACAAAGTTTTCTGGGCCATCTCCCTCCTCACGAGTGTATACAATTTAAGAAAAAACAGTCACACGAAAGATCCAAAACCTATCAACTGGAAAATACAAGAAGTTTGAACAAATATTAACAGTGGCCAAACACAGACAATGAGTCCATGGTAGACAACAAAATTAATTGCAAAACCTCCAAGCAAAATTTACTAAACAGAATGTTAACCTACGGAGTGAAAAGGTAATTGAACAGTGTTGTTTGTCACAACCACAAACGAATGGGGGAGCTAACTCGTACACAGAGAAGCAGAAAATCAAATTTTTAGGCTTACATAAAATCGTGTTAAAAAATCGGCAAACAGAAGACGAATAAGCTATAATTGAAAGCAGTCAGATTTGAAAATCAAATCTCCAAAGGAAAAAGAGGGCATCAAGGAACAGAAACACGGTTACCTTATCGGGCAGCACTGTAGAATTCCTTCGCTGCAGAGGCGCAGTATGACAGAATTAGGGGGTTGCGAGGTTTGGTTAGGGAAAAAATTGAAGCGTGCAAACCCTAAGAGAGGGTAGAGGAGGAAAACACGAAGACGCAGGGAGGAAGCAATGTCGGTCACTGTACAAACTTTAAAACTTTAAATTCACCGTTGCGTAAGTGAGCAATTGGGCTTTACTAATACTAAGCCCGGAATATTGAAAGAAAAAAACAATAAACGACTCAGGTTAGATTTTTTTGCCGTTTTCATTTATTTAAAGTTTCAATTTGATTTTTGTTTCTAAAATTTACAATTAATAAAAAAGTATATAAATTCATCTAATCGTGAATTATTATTTTTCTTACCAGGATCTTGAAGATCTAAATTTTATACGTGAGAGTGAATCTTTATTATGAAGTCAGTATTTTTTGAAAAATATTGATTCTATTAACGTGGATCATGAATTTATATTTTTATTAGAATAATATTATTTAGAATATAATAAATAGTAATAAAATGATAAATAATATCATATTAAATTATGAAGATTTATTTATAAGATGAGAATATGATTGAAATAGATATAAGTTAGATTATTTTATAATAAATAGATTTAAAGAGTCTTATTAGACTGTATTATTTTATTGGGCCACATAAAAAAAATTATATATGATAAAACCATTAATTTTTATTTTTTTTTATAAAAAATTAGATAGGGATTGATGTTAGTTCTCATGAAATATCAAATTGTATGGGCTCTATTAACCTTGTTTGTTAAATATTAATACTTTCTCTTTCTGCACCCCTATAATTATTTTCAGTACTCCCCAGTCCATTGTTTTACTCTGCGGTGGTGATGATTTTGGCTTCTGGTCGTTCAAGGTTTTCAAGTTACTTGTGTGGTAAGTCTTACGTAATATTTTTCAAATTATTTTTTATTTATCATTACACAATTTAGAATTAATTTGAATTGGAAAATATAAAATATTAATTTGAGAATGTATGATATTTTAAATTGAAAGTCCACCTAGATTATACAATTTAGATTAATTTTTTTTTAAAATTTGGGATTGGATGATTCAGAAAATTTCAGATCATTTAATTTGAAAATAAATAAATGAATTTTAGATTTCACATTCCATAATATATTTTGACCGATCAAATCGAAAATCTATAGTTTATCTTATGAAATTTTCAATTTAACAGATTATCTTTACGCTTTCAAATTATTGTTTCGAATTTTTTTTAAAAAAAATGTATATTTAACTATTTTTTTAAAATTTAAATTAAAAATAATTACTAGTGAAACAAATATTAACTATTAAAAAGGTTATTTAGAACTTAATTTATATTTATAATTACGTAATTAAAAAGAATTTTAGAGAGATTATTCTTTTACGACTTGCTACAACTTATTTGAATTTTTTTTAGAAAAACTACATTCATTTATATTAATATTATATTATGTAATTTTATTTGCATTATTCGTAAAGATATCAATGTGCCTATTATTACTATTATGCAAGTCAAAATTGAAAAAGATTGGAATCATATTATTTATCATGTCAAACCAGTAAATCACTATATTTATAGACTTATAAAGTTAATTACTATATATTAAACCTAATGAAAATATAATAAATATACTGTATCAAAATATTTTTAAAAAATCTATATTAACCTATCATTGTGTATTATTTCATGAATACAAAACTATTAAAGTATCTCCATGCATAATATTCTGTTAGTATTTATAATAGCTTTTACACTTCGTAATTTGCTAATTTAGAATATCTTTTGAGTTATAAATGTGTTTTAGTGACGAACGACATTGGTTATGCTCAAGTCATTATTTTATAAATTGACTAGAAAGTGGCCCTATACGAATTATCGAATAAGAATCATGAGTTAATGTAAGTCTGAGATAGTCATGAAAATAAACTAATATTATAAAAAAAAATACACGATGACAATTATTACTATAATTATTCGAACTGTAGTATCTACGTTAATTAGATTTTAAATCATCATTAAAAATTATATAATAATGATTGTAACTCTTGCTTTAAGGATGATCTCAAGATTTTTAGTTTCTTGAATTAATATTACAACATGGATAGGCTTAAATATACGTCTCTTAACAGACTTTAAATTTAATTTAATCTCTAATAAGTTTGATTATCATTTATATTTTTTAAATTGGTCTAATCTTATATGGAACTTCCAACAAAAATGCATTAGTGCTTGATTTTGCATAAAGCTGAAAGTAAATGAAAATCCACGTTATTGAACACAGCAATTATAGATGATTTTCATTTTCTAAACCCAGGTTATTGAACACAGTAAGATCCTTTCTGATACCATCTCGAACTCTTACATTATAATATAAAGACAAAGTTGAAATCTGACTTAACTGATCAGTGATGATTTTTACATTAGATTAGGTCATACAAAATGTGTATTTTGATTTACGTGCAACTTATCCTTGGCAGTAACGACAAAGTCAAGATTGTAAAGCACAGGAACCATAGTGAGAGAGCACAAGAAGACCAAGACAGGACCAAAGATCCAAAGCAGAAGAGGAAGAGCAGCGTAGAAGAGTCTGTTTCCAACAGTGTTAAGAAGGAAGCCTTTCTCCAAGATCTGATGAACATATTCAGGGCTGACCAAGGACAAGGGGTCCTGTGGGGTGTTGATAAGGATGTTGACTTGGTTGATGAACCTTATGGACAAGGAGTGGCAGAAGAATGAGAAGAGGAAAATGGAGAGCAAAGTGACATATTTGAGTGATACCATGAACTCTCCATGACCCCCATAAACTGTGTCCTCAAGTGGCTTTTTCACACTGTAGGTGCTGCTTATGATTGCTGCTAAGCCCGAGCATAGCAGAATAGAGGTTGTGGCCATTAGGGTCGCACCCATGATTGTGTTCCTCAGTGATTGAACAGCTAGGATGTTTTTTTTGTCGTTGTCCTGCAAAAAGTTCATCATTCTTGAATTATTGTCATGCGTCTGCTCATTCTTTTTCCAATCTATTGCCTCACCATTGAATTCAGTGTACCATAAAACTAGTGGAACAAAACATTGAGTAATGAAAAGTGCAACGCTAGACATGCACTTCTTCATGCAGTACAATGAGTTGTCCACATTCGATTAATCGTAGGATACTTGACAAAACTTTCATAGAGATAATCTTCTTTATTTGCTGCACTTGTAATATTATTAGGGGATAATGATTAGTTAACACAGATATTTTTATAATATTTTAATACAATGTGTTATTTTCTTATTTAGAATTCATAATAACAAATAAATAATAAATCTATAAAAAATATGTCAAAATATTATAAAAAAAGTTTATATTAAAATACTTTTTTATATTAAGGGACATAATCCTATCGGTGATAACCATTAAAGTTGCCACAACACGTTAAAACTGGAATATACTGAAGAAACTAGAACTCAAGTGAATATACACATAGGATTCCTACAAAGTTACACAAGAAACCATTTTTAAATAGATACCTCTGAAATTTTTTGAGTAGATTGATACAAACAAACACAAGACGAAATAGTTTATAAAACTCCAAATAAGGGTAAATTTGAATACAAAAGCTAAAATGAAGAAGTGTGACAGATTTGAACTGTCATAAGTCTCGTTTTCTTTTTCAATATATTATTAACATGTAGATTTGCATGCACATTATCTACGTCTCGTTCCAACCATTTTGCATTGCGTGAATAAGAACAATCCTTTTGTTTTCTAGTATAAAAAACTATAAAGTTAAGAAAAATCTAAGGGTGAGGAAGGAAAATGGTGTTTAGGAAAACAAAATACTTTCAGTTTTTCATCGCTCCATTGGAAGGGAAGATGCTAATATATATATATATATATATACCAGTTTGGTAACCTGCTAAAAAGAACGTTCATCAAGTGCTATAAGAAGTACATATGATTTTAGATAATGTTTCACATATTTAGTTTTACATTGAAGAAGATGATGCTAGATCCATATTGGTTCTGGTTTAAAACAAGTTGAGATGATTTTTGTTTTACATATCTTTATCCAAATTTTGGAGAGGTGGAAGTAAATTAAGATACCTTCATTATGGTAGCAACCCAATTGCGTCTGCCAGTAGCATTGATGCCAATGATAGTTGTGTGTGGCTGAGTTCGAACAGTGTGCCAGAGCCAGAAATGGTAACCAATGCTCATAAGAAATCCTAAGGGCACCAATATCACATCCAAATAACACTTCTTCCATTCCATGTCACTTGGCTTCTAAAAACTTAGCTATCTTGAAGAGAAATCGCTCTCAACTCAACTTTCGTATATTAATTTCCTTCTTCTCTGACAGTGGCAAACATGGTTTATATACAGATAAAGCAAGGATGAATGTGGACTTATTTGAAACTCAATTCAATCTGTACCTGAGTTCAAAAAGAAGAACCCTACTTTTCTCATTAATTTACAAGCATTAGCCTAATATATATATATATTACATGTGGGGTTCTTTTGAACAGCTTTTAGCACCCATTACATGTGTTTTTCTTTGCTTTTTCTATCTTCCAATTAGCTACTCCCATTTTCTACTTGCCTACTTGTTATATATATATATATATGGAAATGTCTAAAAAACTTCTTTTAACATTGTGTTTGATTTTGATGTATTCATGAACTTTCAATTTGCACATCAATTATAGCTTTTAGGATTAGTGATATATAAACTTGATTGATAACAATGTATTTAAGAAATTCTAAACAGTCAGAATTTACTTTTTTTTATGAAAGACTAGATTGATTTTTTTTTTCAATCAAGTGACGTGGTTTGAAAATAAAAAAATCGAGACAAACTAAAATTTATTTTATTGAAATATAATATTATATATTTAAAGTTAATCATATATATAGAACAGATTTTGAAAGTTTTTTATGATTTAATAATATATATATATATATATATACACACACATATAAAGAGAATTTTTTTTCGGTTTCCAAATTTATTTTTTAATTTTATTCTTTAAATAAAAGTTGTTTTAAATTAAAGAAATTATTTCACTTATTATATCTTTTAATTAAGTAACCGTATCCTTAAATTTAATATTATTTTATTTGATTGTTTTTAATATTTTTAATTAAAACATTATTTAAAAAATAAATAAAAATTATTTACAATAAATTATACAAATTATTTATATTTAATTTTATAATGTAATAATAATAATTATTATTTTATTATTTTTATTATCATAAAATAATAACACACTTGCGCGGATGCGTTTCGCTAATATTTATAATTTATTTATATCCACCATCATAACAATTTATATTATAGTTTTATTTGTATGTGATTTATTTATGAATATACGAAAAGAATAATTATTATACCAATAATCATGTAATAAAAATTATAACAAATATTTTAAAACAAATTTATATGATAAATTTAAAAGAAAATAATAATTACCATAAAAATATTTCTAGATAAAAAAATTTACAAAATCACTTCAAAGAAAATTGTAAAACATTATATTAAATAAGAAATCGAACCAAATCAAAACTGTATTTGATTTTACGTTAGCTTTAAGCCACTTTTTTAATATATTTAACTAAATTGAGATGCAAATACCTATGAAAAATTGAAAAGAAAAATACACCACAAAATATTAAATAATGATGTAAATCTAAATTTAAGGGTGCTTTTTGCTGACATTTGCTAAAGTTACAAAAAAAAATCTTATTGGCACATAATTTTCGAGATATTTTCAACCTTAAAGCTGACAAATTAAACCAAGGTATTTTTATGCATGCATTACCAATGAAAAATTGCAATGACTGTATAAGTAATTGTTAAATACCAATATTTAAAAATATAATAATTGGATGTATATTTGTGTGAGAAGTAATTTTAATACGGTTAGTTGTATTTATTATTTGCATTTAAGTAAACAAAAATAATAATAACGAAAAACGTTGATTATATACATAACTGTAACATGAATTAAAATGTTCATTTATCAAACTTTTTCAACCTTGTGTCATGTTGCTTATCAAATGTTATTCCACCGTTTATATTAGTGTCAAACTTTCACAACTTATATCTTGATTCTTATAAAATAATATTTTATTATATATGATAATCATAAATTTTTTAAAAGTATGAAACTTTCACAACCTTATATGTCTTGTTTGCCTATCAAATAATATTTTAGTATCGCACGCATATTTTGAAGTGTCAAATTCTCAACCTTGTATATGTTTAAATAAATAATAATTTATTATCACACTGTTCTGAAAAAGTGTAAGACAATCACATATTAAATAACAATTTTCACCACTAAGAAAAATTAAATTTATAATAGAGTTTATATTCTCAAGAAAGAAAAAATTGTGTTATATTCCAATATAATTGTAGTTTTCTTTACCTTAGTTAATATAATTGTGTTAATATAATTTTTGGTTTAATAGTTATTTAAATAAAAATATAAATTTTTATTTTTTATATTTAATGCATAATCTCTAATTTGAATGAAAAATAATTCTAGATGAGGAATATAGAGTACGGATTTACATTAAAAAAAGAGAGTTGGAAAAAAGGAATGAGAAGTTTGTTAAAATATAAGAGAAGTGATAAGGTTTGATAGAAAGAAGGAAAGTGAAATTGTGACAAAGCGCATTTGATTATTGAGGAGAGAAATAGGAGATAAGGAAAGGGCCACTGTCAAGTGAAGTGGGCCCAAATTGGGCCCAATGTCCAACACCATTATTCACTCATCTCATGCGAGACTGGCTAATCATAAGTGCGTTCTCTATAATATACGCAATCCACTCAAACAAACGCTCTTTCGCGGTTAAGTTCAAGACAACCGTTTCCTTCACTAATTCCTTTCTTTCTATCACTAATCTAATTTTAGAACAAACTACTTTTTCTATTTAGATTAAATTAAATGCTATTATATTACGATACATGACATGCTCAATAATTTATAGCTTTCCGTAGCTAGTTAGCTAGTAAATCATTTCAGACTTTGAAAAAGGTAGTCAAAAGAGAAACAAAAGCAAGTTAAAGGGTAAGGACATATGAAAAAAAAGAGTACGTATATGTTGTTACACGATGAAGGCTCAGTTTCCAAACATTCAATGACTAAATCAAATTATAGTTTTGCTGTTATTCATAAATCAAACTAATTAATCATTTCCAACATATTTTTTAAATTTGTCACACTACTTAGTTAAGAAACAATGACAAGTTTGTTTGGTTTTTCCTGAATTAAGTATTGAGTTAAAATGTATTGTGAACAGAGAGAGAAACTATATTTGAAGAGAGCTTTACTTCTCTTATGTTAGTTTATAAGAAGAATCCTTCTTTTTCTTTTTTGGTAAGCAAAAAATGAAAGTTTGCATATGGAGAATCTAAACAGAAAAAAGTAAAATTTGACAAGAGGACAGTGTGATGTGAATGATTTTTAAAGACATTGTTGTCTATGGGAAGCTATGTTAGAGGGAAATGAAACCCTTATAAGAGAAAAAAGAAGTTGGGTACGTAGTATTATTTTGTCACCCAACAAATTTATATCTATTATTTTACCTTTCAATAATTCTGTGTCTTTATAATTACAAAAGTTATTTTTTTTTAATAATCAAAATAGATTTTCAAGTGGTATAATATAATGTAAAAAAAATGTTTTTCAAAGATTTATTTATGAAAAGTTTTAAGTTTTTTTTTTTGTATATTATTCACCAATTTGAAAAAAAAAAAAAAGATAACACTACATACCTAATGGGTGCTATGGGCATGGGAAGTGGGTGGACAACAAACCTTTGCAATTAGTGGAGACTTGATGTCCACTTTTGACACCACTGTTCCAAAACCAAGAGACAAAACAAAGCTACCCTAAAATCCTTTTCTTACTTACCTCAATCACAAATTCTAGTATGGAATATTTAAGAAACAACTCGTTTTGATTTGAAACATAATGTAATATCCTTGATATCTTTTTATCAATCTCTTTTTATATTTAATAATAACGAAATTCAAGATTTTCCAGTACTAAAATAGTATGTATTTAGTAATTATAAATTATTAAAATATGTTATACTATTTTAAAACAATTTGGGCATTAATTTGATTAAGGTTGTCCAACATGGTAACAGTTGGAGGCAATTGGATTGAATAGAATAAGCCCATTAATAAGAATATGCTTTGGAAGATGCCTGGGCACAATTATAGTTTGTGTGAACTGAACAATTAACTAGGGTGACGTATGAATTCATGGAAAACATGTGTTCATTAATGGTCCAATGTTTTCGAAACCCAAGATTTCATTGTTAATGTCAGCGAACAGATGCTAAAGTTTTAGGACAAACAGTTATCAATATATATTCACCTTATCAGTTTCACGATCATCACACACGAATTATAATTTTTTTAATATGTTTTTAATTTTTAAAGCGCACAATTTATTTATTTTTTCTAATTTTTTTTATACTTTTTTGATAGTCAAACTTTTAATATTAATGGATATAAATTTCTTAATATAATAGGGTATTGTTAATTTTTACTATTATCTTAATAATATTTTATTAACAAAATCAAATATTTTCTAACTTTTAATTTTTTAATTCTCAATTATTTTATTTTTTAAATAATTATATTTTGGGTTATATTAATTCAATTATACATTAATTTTTATTTTTATTTTCAATTTAGTGACAATAAATTTTTACTTCAAATCAAATAATTTAACAATCCAAAGAAGAAAAAAGAGCAACAAAAATAGAGATGATGAAGTTTATATTACATTGAGCGTCACTTCCTTATCGTTGAGTGCTAGTATTACACAAGTAAGACCTATTAGTCTTGTATCTACCACTGAGTGCCAAGAAAACTGTGTTGAGTGTCATTCTATTTGCAAAAGTCAGCATTGAGTGTTAGGTACCCAATATTGAGTGTCATTCGTTTTGAAAAATGTAATGCTAAGTGGTACAAAGGTTGTGTTGAGCGGTACTTATGTTGATATGAAAAGTTGTGTCCTATTGCTTCCAGATGCTTAAGGGAAGTTCATATTTAGTTATTTGAGACACAATTTTTCACTTTTTCAAGAGTTTGGTGGTCTATTGGGGCTTGTAAGAACCATCCCTTATATATTTCTTCTTGTATCTCTATCTTCTTCCATCTATTGTAGTCTTGGGCTCTCCATGACAAAGAAAAACTAAACCCATTTTGTTAAGGGTATATGTAATAACTAAACTCTCTTTTATTTTGCAAATGCTTTGAATATATATATATATATATATATATATATATATATATATATATATATATATATATATATATATGACTATTTCATTAAATGTTAATATTGTTGTTTATGTACTTAATACTCGCTTTGATGTGACCATTCATATCTTGATGTTTGGCTCATTAGGTATTGGAAGATATCTTTTGAAACCTAAACTTGGAACATATACAATAAAGCTTGTTTCTAAGATAGTGTCTTAAACCCAAGTTCATAAAGCAAGTTTGTTTATTATTAGAGGTTTAAGAGATTGACTCTTAATAAGAAAATGTAGGCTCATTTTAAAAAGATATTAAGGTTTTAGTAGATTTGTGGGTTGACATTAGTATATTAACGGAAAGGATATAAGTTTTTATATGCATTAAAGTGAGATAAATGAAATCTAGCTCCAACAATATCAATCCATACTATTTCTAACATTTTCCATTTTTTTAAGTTCATCTTTATTATTTATGCATCAATTTACTTTATTGCACATGATATCAAGGTATGAAACTATTATTTAGTTTATATTATTTATTAAATGTACGATTACTTAGTATTTTAATAGTCGGTCTTACCAATTTGATACGTTTGTCAAAAAAATTAACATAATTTAACTGTGTTAATTTATTTTAACTCACTAGGTTCTCCATGAAGCTTTCCACACTGTGTTGAAAGGCTTCTCCCTCCGCACCGCATGACAAAACCCTCATTATAAGTCTCTTTCCACCAATGATTGGTACTTTATATTTATTCAATATTTTTTTTTATTTATAATTTATCTTTACAACTTTACAAGCAAACAAATGATTAACCCATAGAAAAATTGTGTATTTTTATTAATCTCGTCATGATATGTAACACATTATTATTTTTTAATAAATTTTAGCATCACTTAAAGAACAACCATCCTTGTTTGATATTTTTTATAACTATTATTTTAATCATTGTCATTTTTGTCATAATTTTAACGACGTCGACATGTACAACGAAAACAATAGTTGAAGAGCAAATTGTTGAAATCAAAAAATGAAAAAAAGGGATGAAAAAATGTTGAAACCTTTAAAATATATGTCGGACAAAAAGTTATTTAGTTGTTAATTTTCTGATTAAGTTTGAAAGCACTGAAAATATATTGAAAGTGGCTTAATTGGGCCTAACACTTCTTGAAGTTTTGAGTCAATAAATATGGCAGACAATTGATAAGTATTAGTCAAAAGTTGACAACCGATGAAGATGACAACTTTGAAAGAGGGACTTTGGAGAGTGATGAATGGGCCTTTGAAAGTATTATGGGATTCGATTGTTGTAGAGAATGGAAGTCCTTCTAGTGAAACTTAATCGTCAAATAAACCCCTCACGTGATGTTACAGAGCTTAATTAACTCGTTAATGATTTTGGTTTATGTATTACGTATTATGAAAGAATTTTCATGACTATCTATTTGAACGAATCTACAATTTTGATTATTCACTCATAATTGTATGAATATCTCTTACATATATGTGGAATGCACCTATACATGCATGCATTTTCCTAATCAATGTACACTATATGCAAATTATATAATATACTGACGCTGATCAATAATGAAATTATTTTTGCAAGAATCTAAAAATAATATAATTCTAAGATACCATTGAAAATTTTCTTTTATGAATTGAGTCATGATTTATTAAAATTGAATTATTTCAATTAATTTCATTACAAAATCCAACATTTAAGTCATACCAAGGATGTAGATAAAACAAGTATCTTTTGCTTGTTCTAATTAGTCATTCATAAATGCTTTAGAAAAAAAATTAAATATGTTTCAAAAATATTTTTAAAAATTATGTTTTATTCTTAAATAAAAATATATTTATTTTGTTCCTACACTTTATGAAAAAGTATCATTTCCAAAAAAACAAAACATAAAGTGTTTTTTATATGACAAGTAGAATTTTATAATAGATTATAAATTATTCTTAATGAAAATTTGGCAAAGTAGCCTATGAGTGGATGAAAGATCTCCCACGTCTGAATTTTGGAAGCACAATAATGGTAATATGGTCAGGAAAGGATTTAGAAGAGCAAGAAGAAACAAAAAAAAAACAAGAAAAAAGAGTTAGCTTCTGTCATACTCTCGCTTAAGCGAGAGTAACCTTGCTTTAGAATTATTGTCACTCTCACCTAAGCAACAAAGACCTCGTCTAAGCGAGATTCATCAAGTTATTAAATTTTTGTATCATTCTCGTTTAAGCGAGAATAATTTAGCTCAAGAAAGAAAAATTTCTTCACTCTAAAGTACCTTCTAGGGGCACAATAAAAATAAATCAGAGAAGAATGTATAATAAGACAAATATGGGAACGCCACAATCTAGCAAATTAATCAAGGAAGATTCGTCACAAGATGTTAATGTTTCATAAGAATCAGAGTTTTAAAACAAAAACCAAGAGAATCCTCTCTCAAAAATGCAAATGCATATATTATGACTCAAAAATGTCTATATATAGGTACAAATGTTTAAGGCACTTAACAAGCCCTAAAAGAAAGCCCAATGACATTGGGTTCAAAAATAATTTAAAAAATAGAAACAAATTGTTTGCAATTAAAATAAAAATACAATTTATTTAATTTCCTAATTTATTCTTCAATTGTGCTGATGATCTTCATGTTCTTTAAATTCCATTCTTTATGGAAGATTATAAGAATCAAGATTCAAGGAGACATGTTTTGATCTTTGACCTTGTCATAGATCCTTTGAATTGCAAATGTTCTTCTTTAAGTTTTTCTCATATATGTTTCAGGAAATAGTCATCTATCATACCTTCCTTGAAGAGGATTTGTCCTCAAATTCGTACCTCTTGGAGATTCTTTATCACGATAACTCGTGTAGTTTTATATATCATGAAAAAAAAATGGATGGAGGAACTCTGGAAAAGAAGAACAAAGGAATAAAAAGATAGATAAATCAAAGTTTCTTCAATTTTTCTTCTTGAACTTAGGATTTCAGTGGCTACCATGAGTGATTAATCTTTTATCTAAGGATTGAATGTAATCGATTCAAACTTGGATGTAATATGATGATATTTATATATAACTATGATATTTTTACTCAATATTTGTATTCTTGTTCTATTCTTAATGTTTGATTCTATCTAATCAATAGATACTTCATTGTGATTTTTGGATTTGACAAGGAAATATTTTTGAAATTTGATTTGAATAAAAATACTTGATATATAAGGATTCTAGGAATAGATTTCAGTATATCAGTTCCTTATAACACTTTAACATAAAGCTGAATAATTTTGTTGGATATGTGAGGAATCAATATTCACGAAACTCATATTTTAAATTTTATAGGTGAGGAATCAATATAAATGATTATTGTGTTGTATCAATATTGATATTTCTAAATAATATATGTTGATATTTATTCAAATCACAAGTGAGATGAATGAAATTCAATTTCAAATTCTCTTAATAAAACTTTCTTTAAGTGTTGTGCGGATATTAATTTTATGCAAACTTAGCATAATTTTATTGAAATCAATTATGAACCAACTTTTACTTCTAAACATATATTGATTGAAATAAACTTATTTTAATTGAATCCATTTATCGTGAAACGACACTCTCACTTAAAATTCATTATACTACATTAAGTATTGATAAGCTTGTGAAGAATAAACATGGATAAAAAGTTAACCTTATATTGATTAGATGAAATATGAGAGTGTTTTTATAAACCTTTTAAGTCTATAAACAGAGAAGATAACTAATAAATAGTTACAATATAATATTTTTATAATATTTCAGGATATATAGGCCGGATTGTTAAAAAAATGTTTTACCTTACTTTAATAAAACGTCCAAGATGAAATATATAGAAACAAAATAAAACTTTGAAAATCAGATTTAATCCAAAGAATAATGAGAGGTTGTTCAGTGATACGTATTTGCTCTTCTCTTCAATATCAGCATGCAAATGCAACGCATTGTTAAGCTATCTCAAATGGCGCATGAGAACGCGGATCAAGGTCGGAGATAACTATACTTAAAAGTCAATCAGCCTTTACATTTTTCTAACAAATCATAATATTTTATAAATTTTCTTCAGAAATACAAATTGTTCACCTCCATTTACGTAACTGTTCGAGTACGTCACGTAATCAACCTTCTTTTCTTTTGCAAATCATTTTCGCCTCTTTTAAATTAGGTTCCTATTATAGGCCAAAGTTTTCCATTAGGGTTAGTGATATTTTTTTTTTGCTAATTAATTTTTTAAGTCAGTTTCAAAGGTCTTAATTTTAATTTTAGTTTTGTTATTTATTTTAAATAAACTTGTTCCAAATTCTGTCACCCCTTAACTTTTTCTCCTTTGAAGTTTATTATAATCTATCTTCTAGCCATTATTGAGATACTTCTTGAATAGTTGAACATAGTTAAATGGTAATTTCGTTGTTAGCCACGTAAGATGAAACAAATAAATTCAGCAATAAACCTATATATAACTTTCAGTCTTTGTGGTTCTGGATAGAGATGTTTTTTATTTATTTATTATTCTACTCTTTCTTATAAAAAAACCCAAAGAATATAGTAGTTACCTTTCCTTTTCTTCTGCTTCACCAACAGCTATTTAGTGCATTGAACCTGTAATATGATGAATTTAACCGACAGCTATTTCTAATAATGCCGTATATCATGGGTACTTCATTTTTTACAACATTATATTGTCTTGTTATAATCTTCAATTCAAAAGAAAAATTATTTGCGAAAAGTCCTTGACATTTAAAGATATATTCAATTTCTCCTTTAAATTTAAATTTGTGGAAAATGTACTTAAAATATAAAGACATTTCCGTAATTTTTTCTGGAGACTTTTCTGTGGAAGAAGTTGCAACAAATTTCTGCCGAAGTAATCAAGAGAAAACTCAATTTTCTATTATATGCTCTGACTAATATTTAGTGATGAAGAAAATTAATGATAATATATATATATATATATATATATATATATATATATATATATATATATATATATATATATATATATATATATATATATATGAGCATTGTAAACACTTTAGCTACTGTTCATCAGATAATTTAGCAAGTACTAATAGAGATTGTAAGTAAATAGCATAATTTTAATTTTTTAAAATCAAATAAAATAAGTAATATATTAACTTTTTCCTTGACTTCCAGTTTGGTCTTGTTCAATCAATTGATGTTAGCCCATCACAAAATCATTATAAATAAAACAAAAGGAAATAAAACGTGATTGGAGAAGTGAACTTGTTTCAGGTTTTGGTTGTTCAAACTGAGCATGCGCAGCAGATAGACATAAACAACGAAAAAAACAAAATGCAACATAGAACTGCATGCATTTTCAAAATTGACAACACAGGAAATAAAAAAATATTATGAATTAAGCTTTTAATTGTTTGGATAGAATCAACATTCTAGCTGAGTGATTAAAATATATATATTAAAAAATATATTTTAAAATTTTATTTCTTCATATTAATAAATGATCCAATAAAATACGTTGTATCTCTCGTTATCTAATTTTTTGAGATAAATTTTAAACTTAATTCAGTTTTAAAAATAATTTATATAACGAGATTGTATCTATTTATTGGTTTATGGGACCGACGTTAATTCTTCTCTTCTAAAGGGTTTTTTAAATTCTAAATTTATGTTAAAGTTTTATTTTTAGTTTTCTCTTGTCAAATTACATGGAGAAAATACTTTTGATGCTAAAGTTTGAATACTCTAACTATAAATATGTAATAAAAAAATAATCAATTATCTGAATATCAAATTTGTATTTATTAATTTTAAAATCAACTTTTAATTTGTAGTGACCTAACTACAGTAGAAATAATAATGATTAAGATTTTCAATTATAAGAAGTAACTTATAGTTAGAATAGAAAATATTTCAGCAGAGAAACAAACACAGGAGAGAATGAAAAACACTATAAGGAGATTACTGAAATCCTTATAAACTAAAACTATTATGAGTTTAATGTTGAATAGTAGGTACACATGTACCATTGCATTGTACGAGGCGACCTTTGACTGTTTACATATCGGTTTGCCTTGGAAATCAAATCAGAAAATAACTACCTTTCAAGCTTCCATTAAGTGTAATGGCAGAACATAAATAAACTAATAATTTTATAGTGAATCTCTGAGACCTAGTCATCGGTGATTTAAAATAATGAAAACCACGGTGGATTTAGCTTCCAAAACAAAGAATGGTGAGGTAGAAGGAAAGCTCTGACTTGCACTAATCACTCACATGCAAGCATGGGAAACGCAACTTGACGTTTAACTCATCCTAACCTGGACAAAAGTTTTTGTTCGTTTTCTCATGCATGCATGTGACATAGAAAACCAAACACTCATTACAAATATAATATTCCTTCTTGTCACAATTTAATAACCTTTTAATATTAAGACTTACCAAAGCACGAGTTCTATAAATTGGAGCCATATCATTAGCCAAACTCAACCTATTTCAACCATAGAGAAAACCAGGTTCAGTTCTGTTGTCCCATAATAACCCTAACCCAACCCTTCTCATGATATAGCCAAACTGAAATAACCCAAAACCCTTAACAAGGGTTCAAACAACATGTCCATGGATCCTGCCAAGAAGCCTAACAAGATCAGAGACATAGTGAGGCTTCAACAGATTCTTAAGAAATGGAGAAGGGTTGCAAACTCTTCAAAAACAAGCAGAAGTAACAGTAACAACAGCAACAACACCGGCAGAAGCATCAAATTTCTCAAAAGAACACTTTCTCTGTCTGAACGTGAGGGAGGAGGATCGAGCAGTGTTGTTCCCAAGGGCTACGTTGCTGTTTGTGTTGGCGTGGACCTTAGCAGGTTCGTTATACCAACCGAGTATTTGGGTCACCAAGCCTTTCACATGTTACTCAGAGAAGCTGAGGAAGAGTTTGGGTTTGAACAGACTGGGGTTCTCAGAATCCCTTGTGAAGTGTCTGTGTTCGAGAGTATCTTGAAGATTGTGGAGAGAAAGGACAAGTTTTTCACTCAGAAATGCAGGTTTAGCATTGAGAAAATGATGGGATATTGTTCCTCCAACAACCTTGCTTATTCTCATCACCCTCCAAGTCCAATGTGCAGATAGTTTAGGATTTTGACAATTTTATACATTTTTTCTTTTCTTTTCTTCTTTGTGGAAGCTCATCCATGTAAGAGAGGGTTAGAGTGAATTCCAACAAATTCATCAGTTACAACTGAGATAACCCTCTAAGCAAAGAATACAACTTTCATTGTCCAAATCATGTATCTCAAGAAATTTTGGACTCGTGATGATAAGACAAAAAGCTTTCACAGATGACAAATCTGAGTACTACTTACTAATTTTTTATTATGGAATAGAAAGTTTTGTTATTTTACATTTCAGTTCATGAATTTATTTTACCCTTTTGTGTTCTTTCTTTTATAAATAATATAACATGATAAATTTTAGGCCTTGTATATTGCACCTGTTAGGAATTGGGAAACTTGTGATCACGCACGCACAGAAGTTTCTTATCAGCAACACCTTAGAAGTTATTGACTTTATAAATTTAGTGAATGAAGAAGTATTATTTAATTGGAAAGAATCAATTCAAATCTTTCAGCCAAGCCAAAGGTATAGTCTAATCACACAGAAGAGAAATGGTTATTTTCTTTTTTACTTTTATTTTTTATTTTATTTTACTTCTTTAATCTTATATATTTGATTCTGTTGACTGTTTATATGCATGATAATAATTTTTATTAATTTATATTATTTGAAAAGTAAATTGCTCTCACCGAATCTGAGGTTCACCACTGCTAAAAGGTTAAGAAAGGAACTGCGCTTTTCATTCTGAAAACACCTCAGTTTACAGACAAACTTTAACTATGAAAAAAAGACATATATGACACAAAATCGAGAGGATGTGTTCAAACAACTTTGAATTTAACCCAATTAGTCTAGTTAAGACTGAAGTTTTTGGATAGTTTTACACGAGGTTCAATCTTTGCTGTCATGTTAAAAAAGTATCAGCTATCAATATGTTAACAGAAAATACTAGGAATACCTACTATGATTAGTGTGTTTAGTTTGATAAGTTGTTTAGATAATGGAAAGTCAAATATGAAAGTTTTCAATAAATCTTTCCCACAACATAAAATGTATAATTAATACCAATTCATTCCTTTAAACATGGTTTTCATAGTATGTAAACATGGATATGTTTATAAGTATTATGCTTTTGAAGTTAAATCTTTGATATCTGGTATGTTAGATCTTATCGAGATAACCGAAATGGAAATTAATATACGGATAATCTACGGAAATTTCCCATCTTAGAAGCCATGTTACTGTTTCTCTTTATTTGAATTCCCTTCCCATGTGCCTTTAGTAAAATCATTGAGATTACAAGTTGTAATGCCACTGTATATGCATCAACACATGTTTCAATGGTGCATTACGTACGCTCAGAAATATTAAATCCTACTCACTTGCCTTCAAGTATTGCTCATTGAGAATTTATAGATGGCATGATGTGTTTAACTTTGATGTTATTTATGTAGTGTATTTCTTTTTGTATGTTATCATCATTTAATGATATTTTGTTAACAATTCTTAAGTAATAGATTTGACTAATTCAATTTTAATAGATTATAACATAAGATTTTAATGAAGTTATATATTATAAATTGAGCTTATATGCAAGATTTTCAACTACTACTGTCTGAATGAATTTAACAACACGTCTGCAGAAGAAGTCTACTGACAGAAATCAAATCTTCAAACTTGTACTGCATAATTCACATGTCTGCATTCATAATTCAGAAGGGAAAACATGTGTAACGGTGAAAGTTGAGAAATTCACCCTCGTTATCTGTGGTATGTGACAGGACTAGACTTAAATTACAAGCTTCTGCAGCATATGGAATCTTCCACTAAGTTCATGAGGACTTGTGTTAAATACTATATAATGTAGCACATGGCCAAATAATTTAGTGGCCTACATTGATATATGTGCTGCCTTCATCAATTTAACAGAAAAACATATATTGTTTTAAAATCTACGTGTAACATTCTCTTAATAATAATCCTTGTAGCACTAAAGAAAAAGATCAGGATAACTATTTAGATCTTGAGTCAAGAATGCGATATCTTTACTGGTGTCATGTGTGATCAGCTTAAAAAAATGCAGAAGCAACTCTAGTCAGATTTCCCAGGATACCACGTGTTGACTCCTTAACTAAATCTCATGATCATTAGAATATGTCTGCGTAATTGCAACTTGAGAGGAGATTCTGATTCATATACGAGCCTTCACTCACCTTGTTATGATAAGATGTTTCAAAGAAATGTAACTTGTTTCGTTGTCCAATTAACGGAGGAGAGAACATGCACTCAAAATATTTGATAGTACTATCTCTGACACTTTATTTCGGTTTCTTCATTTAGTGATTGAAATTCACATGAATTTCACTACGTAGAAAGATAAAATGATAAATTATATGGTTCTGGACTGCATAATCTCAGCCAAATCTAGCCTAAGTATTATTTTCTGTTAATTGAAAATGTCTGTTATGTAGATATTGACTGAGACCATGAACAGATAGATGACTGAGCATGACCACAGAAGACTGAGACTATGTTCTAGCATTTCTCACTCTTCTAATAAGAGAAATTATTTAAGTGATTTTGATTCATATAGGTATATTAATTTTCACAAGAAACCTTAAGAGTAACCCATCAAACAGACATCCATTGTTTTTATAAGTTTGCCCCGATAACTTTTCCTAGGATAACTCTTGTTTTTAACAGTCCCTGTTCCTTTTCAAACTATCAATCTTTCAATTTTCATGTGATCAACTAGTATGCTACAGCCTGCAACTTTGACGCCAAAACATTGTTAACAACCTGAGCTAAGAATTTCTCAAATGGAATTACAATAGCTTAGTTTTTTCCTAAATATGCAATTTATTCGGTTTCTTTTGAAGATGATTCTATTTGAACTGTGTTGGTCGATTAAAATAATTATTATTAGCTTTTCCTGCTTACAGATTTTTCCATACTTCAAAGGATTATCAGATTTTGAACAGTTCCCTGCAGACAAACAGTTAGCGTCAACCCCAGTTTTCAAATTGGATACATCTTTTTGCCTCACCATAATGTGAAGATTAATGATCTTGACAACCCAGTAAATTTACACAAGTGATTGTTGGTTGTTGAAATATCCTTTTCTGATGTAAAATATAGACAATGAAAAGTAAAAAAAAAAGGTTAGAAAGAATAAACAAACTTATACAATTAGAGCTTTGGGCTGTTAAACGTATTTTGCAACTAAATGTAACTTAACGCAGTGAAATTACATGAATTTCACTGCCAAAAGTGTAATTTATATAAACCTGAAAAATATGTTCAGATGCTGAAGAACAAGGAGGGAAAATGGAAAAGTTCAAAGACTTGTGCAGTAGGATAAAGCTCGGATGACAATTAGAAGTTAGATCAATTGGAAAATAAAAAAGGACTGAACTTAAAAGGACAAATCAATTGCAAAAGGTAAAAGCAATCAGTAGAAGTTGTTCATGCAACATTAACTTTGATACAAAGAATATTTATCACCTTCCATCGTTAGCTCTGCATTTGGTTTCAAATTTGGTTTCCATTTGTTATTGAATAATGGTATAAAAAACGAGTCAATTGAACAAGAACAAGAACAAGTATACAACCCTTGCTAAGAGTTCCCTCAACTTTCCAACTATGATCAATATATTGTTTCTAAATTTGTGAAACTGTGGAAAAAATATTAGCCACATACTAGAAGTTTGACTGTTACGAAAACTGCAAAACTGTTCAGAATTATTCATCAAACACCACATGTAGAAGGAGTAGCATTGTTTTCTTGAAAACATTGAATTAAATATTGAAAACATAATTTACTACCTTTCTTTTATATTAATCATTAATCAAATGACTGACTTAGCTGTATTGAAACGAATGAAAGACTTGGATGAAGTAGAAAAGACTGTTTTCTTGTTGTTTCTTATTGATAGTCTCGTCGTAGCAGAGGCTGAGATTAGTCTGTAATAGTGCAGAATCTTATGTATAATTTATCAGTTTTCGGGTGACTTCATAACAATTACTACTGGTCACCACTTGCAATATAAAACTTAAATTAAGAAAAGATGAAACAAAAATGAAAACTGAAGTTAAAATTGAACACTACAGTATGCATCGAGATGCATGAAAAGCTGTTAGTGTACAACCTTTTTTAATAGCATCATGCATCAGTTGCAGTCTATCCAAAAGAAATACAAAAAAAAAATATGACAGTGAAACATTGAATCATACAAAAAATATGACAGGGAAACAGTTTTCCAACACTTAATCTCTTAAACCTTTTGACAAGTATAATGGATTTGATTCCTTTAAAAGTAGAAAAATTGTAAACTAATTTATTTCAAATGCAATTGTGTTGGTCACTCATAGTCTTTAGACAAAAACAGCACACAACAACAACATGAATGAGAGCAAATATGATCAAAAGAAAAACTCTAATCACTCCCATTTTTTTTCAAATCATCAGCCTCTAACAATGCAGAATCTTTTCCTTAATTGATTATATCATGCTTAAAAATGAATAGGGTGATTCTGTAACACAATACTCTGGCCCCCACTTCCAATATAAAAATCTAAATCGAGAAAAAAAAAATGTAATGAGCATCAAGAACGCATAACATTATCAAGCTTCAAGATTTACAATTCTTTGAATCACATCACTTACAGTAATCCATGAGATACAAAACAGAGATGACAGTGAAACACTGTATCATCTCTTTCTTTAACTTTTTGACCAGTGAATAAAATTGATTCATCTGAAAGAAGTAAAATTGTATAGGAGATCGACAAGAGCAGGTGTGAAGAATGAAAATAAACAAGAGAATCGATCCTTGTTGCTGACTAGCGTAATCACTATGGCAAAAACGAAAGCTGTTGGTCAATTCAGTTCTGAGAATCTTCGAAATTAGGAAAAGTGACGCATTTGAAGACCTTGCAGTTAGAACACAAGACATACCCAACCTGAAGTTTTTTTTTTCAAAAAATACAAAAGCAAAGCACAGAGCTTTAATATCTATAATGACATTGACAGGTGAATAACATTGCAAAATAGTGTATGACTCACGGCTTTGCAAGAGGGACATCTTCGATAGATACGTTTGTTTTCGGCTTTGATGTTGGTCTTTTGGCCTTTACAAAAGTCACAGACTAACCAACCTTTTCCATTGCAGGGCTCACACATGATAGCTGCATCTGCATCAACCTTGATCAAGAACAAACATATGAGGTGGATAGCTTTTGAGCTTAATGAATTCAACAATGGCGAAGAAAAGAAGAAGTACGTGTTGTTGGTGAATGGGAGTGCAGTGGAGGGGCTTGATGTGAAGAACACGGTCATGGAGTTTGGTGAGAGAGGGAGTTGAAGGAAAGGAAAGAGAAGGTGCTGCAACTGTAAGGGACATGGTTGCCATTTCCCTGTCCTGTGTGAGAAGTGGATATTGTTCCACATCGTCTATTCTTGATATCTAATTTTTCAACTTTCCATTTCTAACCTTGTTTCTTTCTTAAAATAACATGTCTGTCGTTCAGATTGTTATAAAGCTCTCTTCTTCCTTTAGCCACTTGCATCTAAGTTAAAGAATTTATTTGATAAGGTAAATTCACTACTAATTTATTTCACTTATAAGTCATCTAATGAAAAGTAGTCAATAAATACTCTTAAAATATCTTATTTTTTAAAATTTTAACCCTCAATACTTCATCTAACTTATTTAATTTTTTTTTATCATCTATATTATTTCTCATTCAAATTTATAAAAAATAATAATTATTAATACTATTTTTAATATGTGCTTGTTTTATATAATTTAAATTAAAAATTTAACATTACAAATTATATTAAGTAATATATCAATACAAAATATTGTATAAACATTACATGAAGAAAAAATTGAAAAAGAAATTAACGTAGTGCTAATTTCAATTGAAAAAAAAACCTTTTCAAAAGTAAATAAAAACTAAATTTGATAAATAATTATTGGATCCACTTATTTAAATAAAATTTTATCTTCAAATACAAAACATATGCAACTTTTAAAAAAATAAGAATGTAAAAAATTATTATTAGAATTTAACTAATAAATAATTAGATAATAGTATATTTTAATCTATAAAACAAATTTCATTCATATAAAAAAAATTGTGTAGAATGATGAGTTAAAAAAAATTGTAACAATATTAATGAAAAAACCTTAATTTAAACCAATTAAAAATAGTTTACTCATTATTTTGAAATCTGATTTACATACATAAAAATAACTGTCAACTTAAAAAATAAAACAAAAAAACTGAGTACCATTAATTGATAATTAATCCTAAATTACATTGATAACAAATGATTATCATCCATGATAAAAAGTAATTTTAATTAAAAAAAACTATAATGCATATTAACTTAAAAAAGAAAAAACACTTTCAGATTTTTTTTTCTAACAAAGAAGGGTCTCTGAAGGATAAGAGATCTTTCAAAAATAAGGTTGATGATGTAACATCTTTTGGTTATGTTTAATGATTGGATTCATGAATATATGATCAATCACTTTTAGATTATTGTCCGTTCTAGCCAAACTTTCAAGGATTTACTTTTGATACAACTTCAAAGGATCTTTTATCAATGGAGACATCTTATGTTTAGTACATAAACTCATATTCATGTCTTGTTTCTATTTGATGTGAGACTTTATTTATATCCTAACAATTTTCCTCTCACACAAAGGACTATGGTTCTCCACCTCCCCTATCGTCGAAGTATTTTTTTTACTCTTGAGTACACCATGAGACTCATGGTCACACCACTGAGCATCTCCTGCTCTCCACCTCCCATGATTCATCTGACTGTTTGTCACTGTTCGTCACTGTTCGCTTGCTAGGGTTTTACGGTACTCAAGTAAATAGTTGTAAATGGATCTATTGCAGTGTAACTGCACTGTTGCAGTTTCAAAAATGCATTATAGTTCTAAAAATAGTTAACTGAACTATTGCAGTTTAACTGAACCAAAAAATAGTTCAGTTCAGTTTTTTTGAACTATTTTTTAGTTCAGATCAGTTTATTTGAATTGTTTTATAGTTAATTATAATTATTTATAGTTCAGTTCAGTTTAGTACACTTTGCCCAGCCCTAGTTTTACCTTACCTTGGAGGGACGTACTCGTTTGAGCTTGGTCACCAAACTCGAACCATCGACTTTGATACCAATTGTAAAAGAAGAACAATACAAATATATATCTCAATATCCACTTCAAACATTCCCAATGCTTCTTCCTGGGATTTGATAGAAACCTACTCACAACTCTCACTGTATGTGCTATGTCAGGTCTGGTGCAAGTCATAACATACATCAAGCTCCCTGCTGTAGAGGCATATGACACTTTAGACATGTAAGATTCTTCTTCATCTGTCTGAGGATATTGTCCTTTTGAAAACTTTAAATGAATTTCCAAAGGTGTATTCCTAGTTTTGGTATTTCCAACATTTAATCTACTAAGCAATTTTTCTATATATATTTTTCCTAAATATTCTCATGGATTCACACTTTTATTAATACTTTATTCAACTTATGTTCGGGTTTCTATAAAACATAGGTCATGTTATCACTTTGAACTCTCTTATATTTATTCTTGTTTAATTATTTATGCATATTTGATTATTATTTTGAATATATATGACTAATTTGACTTTTGTTATCTAGTTTACTAAAGATAATAAGGATATTATGTTGTCAAAGGGGAAAAAATAAAAAGGTTAGAAGATTACACATATGTTAAACAAGAATGTTATTTATAATTATTTTTGAAACAAATAAGAAAGTTCTTAAAGTTTATTAATATAGTAAGGGGAGAGAACAATTTATAATTCAAACTATTTTTTCTATTATTTCTCTCCTTAACATTGTCTTCATAACAAAAAAGAGAAAAACGTAAATATCTAAGAAGGTTTTGATGACACCGACAAAAGACAGAACATAAAAAAATTGAGAAAAGATTGATCAAGCTTAAATAATGAAGGACCAAGAAATTCAATCACTATTGAAAAGATTCATTATATAAGTAAAAAAATTCATTTAGTATATCTACCAAAAGAATTTATATTTTTGTTTAAGTATTCGATTTAAAAATAAAATTACATGAAATTATTTTTCTAAAAATAATCAATTTTTGAATTAGTAATAAGTTATCAAGAGAATGTAATCAATAAGTTACCTGAGAAATGATGTTCAAAATTTTGAACCAGTAATCCATTGCTGTTAAGTTGTAATATATTACTATAATTATTTACAAGAAGTTTCAAACGCTTAAAATTAAAATTTTGAACCAATATGATGAACGGTATAAATGTAATATATTACTATTAATGTGTAATCAATTATCAATGTTCAAATATTTATGAAATCTTACAACTCTTTTGAGAAACTTATGACTCTTCCAAAGAGACATAAAGATTCAAAATTTCATTATAAATGAGTTTTCACTTAAAAAAATATAAGGTTTTCATATTATGAAACTCACAACGGCCAAACACTTACAAAATTATTGAGTATTTTTACCTGTTTTCTTCAACTTGTAATCTACTCTTGAACTTGTGTAATTTATGTGAAAGTTATTTGATTATAATTAAAAGAGATTCTTTCTGTGATAAAAGAAACTCAAACACAAGGAAATGATTCCCAGATATAATTGGATGTTCATTATTTGTAAATGATTTACAAAAGATAGTCAAAATATCAAGTGACTTAGGATTGGGTGTTGAGGACCAAACCAATATAAATTGAATTGACACTTTTTCACTAACTTTTTATATGTTTATTTTTTAAATTACTTGTTAATAATTATATTTCATAATTTATCTTAATACGAAGTTTAACTAAGTTATTTTTTATATATAGAAATTAAATAATAAAATTAGAAAGGTAGAAAATTTTGCTAACTTAATTTATCCCCTCTTAGTTTAACGGAGGCCATTTGTTCATCAGATAAAAATCAATTTTAACTAAAACAACTCTAGTTGATATTAACTTCAAAAAAAGAAAAACAATTTTAACTTCAGTCAATTTGTTTTTCTCTTCTCATCAAATGTGTATCGAAGCATGATAATATTAAATGTCCAGGACGAACAAACCAGCTCTGTTACAAAATAGTTTTTTATAAACAAAATCAGAATTCTAAATAATGGATAAAATTGTATATATAGCATAAAAGTAATTACTGTAATATCTTGTAATACTAGTGATTTACAATTTTAAAATATCTTTTATTGTTAATATAAATGGTTCTGTCTATGAAAAAATAGGCGCAAGAAGGACATAATTTACTACAATCCAACAGAATAAAACACACAAACCCGAAAAAATTAGAATAAAGATGCTTTGGTGTGTCTTATCTAAAGAAAAATTGATAAAGAAAAACATTATTGATTCAGTACAGGTTACTCCTACACTAATGTATATAATGAACAAGAAACTCAAAAAAATAACATGAATAGTTTTCTTTATTTAGTAAAAAAAAGTCAGGTTAATTAAAACAATTAATAATTAAATTAAAATTTGTAATTGTTTTATCAGTGTATCTTTTTCACTTCTCTTATTATTTATTTTTCTTATATTTACTAACTAAATTTTTAGTTTTTCTTATCTAAAGAAATATTCATATAAATTCATAATAGTTTTATTATATAACTGCCATTATGATTTTTTAAATAAAAATTAAAATATTTTATAATTATCTTGATATACTTTATTATAGTTTTTCTTTTAATGAAAATTTACTAATGTTTCTATTATATACTTATACCATTATAAAAATTAATAAAAAAAAATTTAAATAATGTCTGTATATAATTTTTATAACTTTAATAATATTTTTTATTTTAAGAAAAGTGCACAGAAGTATAAGACGTAATATTTTAAGAATTTGAATTTTAATATTCTGATAGGATAAAAATATTGCTTTTATATTTTTAAAAGAAACCTAGGAATTATAGAAAGAACAATCCTGCAATCTCATAGATTTTATATAAAATGTCATTAACTTGCTCTATGCAGTAAAATTTCACATGAGTATGAATGGCAGCATTCCTCTGGATTATATTATTTCCTTTTTACATATTTTAGTATATTTTCCTTTTGAACAAAACAGATAGCAAATTATTAATAACTTTTTTTCTGAATATTAGTAAAAACAATATTATAAAGAGAACGTCAGAGAGTATCTCTGGTATGATTAAGTATTAAAAGGAGGTGCAGAAGTTCCAAGTTTTCCATGATTTCATAATAACTTATTAGGGTTGTTTAAGAGGGGTCAGTGCAGGAGAGGACAGGTGTTACCTCATTTTCATGCAAAGCCGCCACGACATGCAATGCACCCTCCTAACTTGCCGCGTAACCCCTCACCACCTCCTCCTACACTGTTATATACCACTTTCCTTCTCTCAGACTCTACTCTCATCAGCACACTACTATTCTATCTGAATTCAGTTTAATCTTGAAAACACAAAATCATGGCTGACCAACCAAGAACTGCAGGTCCCTACTATGGTTCCTCCCATGGAACCTCCTATGGACCACCCTATGGAAGTACCAATGAGTCCAACACCAGCAGCTACAGCAACTCTATTTCACGTCAAACAGTCAAGTTTATAACTGCTGTTACTATTGGCATCTCACTCTTGCTCTTGGCTGGGTTGATCTTCACAGGTACTGTCATAGGGTTGATAGTTGCAACTCCTCTTCTTGTGATCTTCAGCCCCATCCTTGTCCCAGCAGCTTTTGTGTTGTTTCTAGTTACTTCCGGATTTTTGTTCTCTGGCAGCTGTGGTGTGGCTGCCATTGCTGTTTTGTCTTGGATTTACAACTACGTGTCTGGGAACCAGCCTGCAGGTTCTGACACCCTTGACTATGCAAAAGGGTATCTTGTTGATAAGGCTAGGGATGTGAAGGAGAGGGCAAAAGATTATGGAAGCTATGCTCAGGGTAAAATTCAGGAGGCTACACAGGGAGCTTATTAATCATGCATGCCTATGCATGTTTGTATGAGGCTGAACTGAATGGAGGGAAGGGGTGTCCTTGTGGATGTGCAATGCTTATGTATTATAAGGCTTAATTGAAGGGAGTTATCATCCCCTTGTGAATGTGCATGTTCAAGTTCTACTATATTAATTTGAATTTTGTTTGGAGCGTTCAATGTTGTTCTGCTTTTGTTGTTTTGTTGTTTTGCTGTTTTGCTTTTGTTGTTTTGCTTTTGTATGTCGTATCTTTCCCCTTATTCTAGTTATATTTCCCTTATTTTAGTTCTTCTGCAACTATATAAGTAGTTCCTCCTCTTAAAATGTCGGGGTTGCTTCCTGGTTTAATGTTGTAATTCTTTTTCCTATATTTTGGTTCTTTTTTTAATTTATTGCAAGGCAAACTGTGTTGTAGAAGATATGTAAGATCCAAGTTAGTTTATTCTCAGTTTGAGAAGATGAGAGGGAATAAGGAGATCCAAGTTAGTTTATTCTCAGTTTGAGAAGATGAGAGGGAATAAGGAGATCCAAGTTAGTTTATTCTCAGTTTGAGAAGATGAGATCGAGGCAAAGCTTCTCTTGAATCCATTATTGTTTCCACCACAATGGACTAAATTTAATGGCTCTGAAGACCGATCTTAATGACATATGCAAACTATTAAAAGAGAACAGTTCAGTTAAACTTCTGTAACTTCTATATTTTAAAAGCACTTCAAAATTTAGATTCTTACCGAAATTTATCCTAATTCACCCAACAATACAGTTTATTAGAAAGAAAGGCCTCCCAGCTAACACTCTACTACGAAAATACTAGGGATTAAAAAATCACTTTTTTAACTTAAAAAGTTGAAATATATGTTCTATGTATGTATATATGGACATCTATTTTGGAGAAAGGGTGATAAAATATTTCTATTGAATTCTAGAAGATAATAATGAAACAAAAGATAATAATGAAACAATATAGCATAAACTTGTCATTGTTTGGTTATCAAAATATGATTCGGAAAGGAACTTACAATTATTAAACAGTGAACAGTATGATTCTTAATTGAACCATACAGCTCAGCTCAGTGCACAAAATGCATAATTTTACAAACTGTAAACATCAAGGTTGAAGTGGCTTATCCTTTTCTTCCTTGTAGAAGGCTTCATAAGTCTGCACCCTTGGCTTGGATTCTGGCGATTCCAATTCTTCCATAAAGCTATTGGTCATCTTAACGAAATCATTCATGTGAATTTGTTTCCATTCCTTCCAAATACAAAAATCAGAATTATGAGAGAGGAAAATGGAAAAAATAAAACGAATTTCAGCATAGGGGATGCATGAAAAGGTACTTAATTTGAAATAGAACTGGAAACCAAGAAATTTAACGTTACGACATGTAAAATCTAACGACATTGACACGAACTATGTATATCAGACAAAATGACCATATACTCATTATTCAATGTATATTAAGTTATCATAAAGTGAGTGAGGCCTTTAAGATTTTAAACCTTAAAAGGAATGTTTTTAACTAATATCAAGAAAGCTCTCCCAACAAGTTAATTCCCTCCTTAATCACAAGTCTACAAGATCAAACTTATGCTGCAAACTACAGATGAACCAAAATGCTTGAAGAACTGGACGAACTCCTTTTGTCAATCCTTTAAAACCAATCATAAACATGAGGGAAGCAAGAAGGAAAGCATAAAGAGAGGTGGTCAACTATCTCGCAGTCACCTAACTCTAACTACTATAATGCCATCTGCCTTTAATTTGTATGCACAAAAACAAGTAGCCATAGCTTGATCATCAAGGAAATTGAATTATATGTTGCCAATTACTCATGTTACACAAGGTTTAAGGCATAACATTCTCATATGATCTGGAAATCCTGTCTTCCCCAAGCTACACGGCGGCAAAATTTCTTTTATTTAGTCTTAGAGCGTAATCAAGGTTTTTTAAAAATAAAGTCGCAACTGCAATTGTGGCCACATTGTCAAGATACTTAGGGCCTTCGTGACCATGAAATTGAGGCTACATTGGCTGCATGTGTTTGTACACTCATCAGAGATTGAAACAAAATTGCAACCATGAATATAACTGCAATTTAAAACATTGAATGCAACCACAAGCAGTCAAGGCTCCTCGGTCACAAATAAGCCTCATTAACTAATTTTTCCATAATATAAAGAAAACAGAAGAATAAATTTGTTTGAAATTTAAAGATCATTTCATGCTTTTCTTTTGTCCCCAAAACTTTCTTATATTGATTCTGGGTGGAGGAAATGAGAATAAGAAAGACGGCATGCTCACCTCAAAGTCCCACTCTGAATATAAGTTGGGGTCATTTCTATTGTCCCAAACATATGCGTAAACTTGCATCTTTTCA
Source organism: Vigna umbellata (assembly GCF_029865625.1). NCBI lineage: Eukaryota > Viridiplantae > Streptophyta > Magnoliopsida > Fabales > Fabaceae > Vigna > Vigna umbellata. The sequence goes on from NC_142168.1 coordinate 1,578,057, forward strand.
GACTTGTCCTGTTACAATATATACTATCAATTCTTCTGAGACTAGAAAGCAATCAGTGAGATCATAAGTATATTTTTGAGAAACGTAACGTTTGCATCATTTGTTATAATAATTAGCAATAGGTTAAAGGATTAATAGAAAGTGAAATAAACCAGACTTACCTCCAAGAAAACCTCAACATCAGTTCTAGTATATTCATCATCCTCGAACTCATCTAAAATATGCAGTTCAACTCCCGATAAACCAAGAAGCACCTGATCAAATAAAACAAGAGTAAATTACACCGATAACGAAGTTCCATAAATTAGACGCGATACTTCTTACTTTCTAATTTTTACAATAATTCCTCTTAATTGTATGAAGAAAAAGAAACCATAATGAAATTCTTTAATTATTTGAGAAGCATAACACCGTATACCTGATAAGAGAGACAGCCGTAATCATTTAAAGAAAATGCAGAGGTTATGTACAACCTCAAAAAGACGAAAGATGAAGAAGAAGTAAAAGCAATATAAAAGCAAAGCCAGAATTAAAAAAGTAGTAAATTAGAAACCATCAAACTTAAGTATATACAAAAAAGAAAGAAAGAAGACAAATTCATCTCTTAAATATTCTAATTTGCATTCGGTGTTTGCACACATCATTAACCTACAAATAGAACTTGGGTTTTTTTGGAGGCATAAAAACATTAAACCAAAAAAGGAAAATAAAAAATTGCAGAGACATAAAATAAAAATCACAACAAGAGTCAGGAAAAATGTGAATGGGCATGATTTTGCTTTAGAGAGAGAGAAATAGACGGATGAATAATTAGGAGGGATGTCCAGAAAGAGAGACATACCCTGCCATTAACTTTGTCATTGTGGACGGGGAGAATAGCGGGATAAACGCGACCTTTGATCTTAAATCTGTGACTGCAAATCAAATACCAATTCAAAGAAAGGGGAAAATCATTGGTTATGAAAATGAAAGGTATAAAATGTGATTTGAAGGAGTTGCAGAGAGAGAGAGAGAGAGTAACTGGTCGTGAAGGATGGCAGGTGTGGTCGGAGGAAGGCGCTTCAAGAGCGTATGGACAACCTCATCGGCCAGAAGGCTACCATAGACGAAGACGTTGTGCGTATCGCCACCCACGCAATTCACGTTTACGCTCATTTTTTTTTTCTCTTCTTCCTCTTCACTCTCTTCTCCTCTCTTCTCTACTACTACTCCCTCTATTATTTCAAAACTATCTTCCCATCTGTATGATTGTTGATAACTGTTTTTTAATATATATATATATATATATATATATATATATATATATATATATATATATATATATATATATATATATATATATATATATATATATATATATATATATATATATATATATATATATATTTCACAGCTAATTTTATTTTTATTGATATAATTTATTTATTTTTTAATTTTACAGCTGTTTTTATAATTATTTTTAAAATTATACTTTAATAAATTTAATAATGTTTTTATTTTTTATTATAATAACAGTCGGATACGCTAAACCCACGTGTTTCATAATAATACCAATAGTCTACTGAAGAAAAATTCTCAACACCTGTCTCTAATTTAAAAATCCCAGGCGTACAACTTTTTTCCTCCGGGGAGACGATGATAAAGCGCGGTGAAATTTTCACACCATAGGAAGAAATTCCATTTACAATTTAAAATAATAATATTGTAATTATATTTAATTTATTTCTTAATTTAAAATGTTTAAAACATTATTATATTATTAAAACGGATTGTGAAATAAGTGTATTTTCTTTGAAGGAGTAAAAGGATTATTTACTTTAAATAAAATTGAAACTAAATTAATACTATAGTACCATTAAATTGATCCATATTGACCAGGTGCAACAAAATTAGGCAAGGCTGACTGGTTTACTGTAATTAAGTGGGCTGAATACTGTGATTCATCAGCTTACCAAATTTTTTTACAATTTTTTGTTCTATAATATTATTATTTGGTTAACTAACATCTTGAATAAAATAAATTAAAATAATTATTATACTATTTTATCATAATCAATAATTAAAACTAATTTATTATAATTAATAGATAAAATTAGTTTTCAAATAATATAATGAAAGAAGTTAATCATTTTATGTTAATCTGAAAAAATGAACCAATTAATAGGCTAGGAAATCCGATTCACTTTATCCTCCTATTTAAAAAAAGTCGACTAAATGGACAGTTGAAAACCCTTGTCAGAAGCCATTCAATAACTTAGTAAAAGTTTGAAGAGTTATTCAATCTTGTTCTTCATCAAATAAATTCGTATAATTCATCTAAACTTCAAAATAAATCTAATAGATATAAAAAAAAAGTTTAATACCTATTTTCCTCCTTGGATTTGTAAGGTGTGTTTAAAATTGTCCTCTTTTTTTTCAAAAGTTCATTAACGTTCTATATTTTGCAAAAACGGTTTATGTTAATCCTTTTTGCTTACGGCGTTAAAAAGGTTAACGGCAGACTTGCTCCGGTGACAAAAACTTGATAACATGTATAATTATTGTTGACGTGGCATTGTGAGGCCATTTGAGGCCAATGAGAAGATGCATGGCAGATCCCTTTCCACCCAAATTTAGGGTTTCACAATTGCATAATGGGCAAGGGCTTTCTCTGCAACTCGAGGTTCTACCACGAATTGTCGTGGAAGCACGATTCAGGTATTCACAACGGCGGTGTGATTATTGTGCAAAGGAGAACGCCATGGCACTACGATTCAGTCATCGCGATGTAAATGAGTTTTTGGTTCTATTTTGTGCAAGAGCGATGAACTCGTGAGGAAGAAGATGCAATTTAGGGTTTCTGTTTCTGGATTTTTGTGTTTAATTTTGCTCACACTTTTTAACAGAGCAAGGAAAGAGAGTCTTATGTTATTAGATAATGCAATTAAAGTATAAAGTCTCTCGGTGAAAATTAAACATGTTTATTTTAGTTGGGGCAGTAGTTCTTTGTAGGAGCTTGGCGATTGGTTGCTGTAGAAGAGTTTCTCCACTATAATTTTGTTCTTTACAAAAACAATACCACCATTTTCTTTATTTCGTTTAATGATTTTCGTGTTATTACCTATAACACTTCTTGATTGCATCAAACTTTTCTCATCTCCTGGATTTGTTGAGAGGGGAAGTTTGGAGGAAAGGGATCAGAATTTTAGGAAAGGAGTAGATGAATGTCGCATTAAAGAATGGATGCTAAGATTGCCATTATGGAGAATGAAATAACAAACCTCAAGACAACTTTAGCAACAATGTTGTTAATGGTGGAAGAACATCAAAAGAAATTGGTGTCAATGCTGGAGAGGAAGAAAATGGATGTTGCAATTGTGAAACCCTAATTTTGGGTGGAAAGGAATCTGTCACGTGACATCTTTTCATTGGCATCAAATGACCTCACAATGCCACGTCAATAATAATTGTACACGTCATCAAGTTTTTGCTAGCAAAACAAGTCTGTCGTTAGCCTTTTTAACGTCGTAAACAAAATTGACTAGCGTGAATCGTTTTTGCAAAGTATAAGACATTAGTGAACTTTTGAAAAAAAAAAGAATAACTTTGAATACACCTACTGAAGGACCAAAATAGGTATTAAACCTAAATAGTTTAATAATTAAGGAATAACAACTCAATTATATGTTTTAAAAATATATGGACAAAATTCATCTCAAACCAATAAAATTTTCGTTAAATTACACAAAATTAAGAACAGTTGATCCTTTTTTACAACTTAAATAACCCAAGTTTTTACTTAATTTAATTATACATACACAAATTAACCAGTAAAAACTATCATTAGAAGCTTTCAAACCAGTAAAAAATTCGTTACGTTCCACAAAATTAACAGTTCATCCTTTTTTACAACTTACATAACCAAAGTTTTTACTTAATTTAATTATACATTCACAAATTAACCAGTAAAAACTATCAGAATAATGAAATCAACCTTTCACATGCTTTGACACGACAATAACACTTGATTTTAAGCTGTGCTACAATAAAAAAAAGTGCCGTTTCACGAACTTCACAGAAAAAAAAATCTAGTCTCAAGGTTAGCCTAATATTCAAGAGTCCATTTTTAATTTGATGCTAGATCTTGAGATCTCTCCCATTTTATACTACTAACTACCAGGACCAAAATCAAAATTTTAAAAACATTGAGTTGATAATTGTTTTGTTTGCAATATCAATTTAAGAAAGTATGCATGTAACTTGGGAGCTATATAATGAAACAAAGGTTAATCATAGTACATAACTCAAGGATAAAACCCGACTAAAAACAATATCCAACCAAAGTAAGCAACTACACAAATCGTTAAGCAGTTCATAAAAGAGAGATGGCAAGATATAATCTATCCGGGATCCATTCAGAAACACAGCAACTTCTTCACATGCTCATCGGCTCTGGGGCACCAAGAATGTCAAGCAAAGAGTTATGGGGCTCCAGTTCCTCATGCCATAATGGAAGTTGGTCGCCAGGGTAGAAATTCCTGGTCACTCCCTCTGAGTTTATCTACAAGGATTGCAAAAGCTAAAATCAGGTGGCTTCAAATCATTGTGCATGTATATAGTATGAACCTTATTTCTAAAATACAAATTATCCTTTCGAGTCAATTCAGTACATAAGGTTCAATTTCCCGCAATGAATTATGCCTCTTGCTCATTCCCCTACCCCTCCTTATAAAGCCTACTATAATTCAAGAAACACAAAACACTGGTCAGATGTCTTACTATGACGGTTCGGACCACCCCACCACTGGCACCATCACGAGCAATAGCCAGTGAAACTGCCTTTTTAACTAAATCCTGCCACACAACATCATGTAGACAGTCAGCAAACATCAACAGGGATAACAATTTCATCCTAATCATTTCTAGTTATTTTCCATTGTTCGTATCTGAAGCATGTTGTTGCAATGACAGGAAAATCAGATTAGGTCTCCAAAAACTAACATCTACAATAGTTCTTGGTCCTGAGTTCACTGTTTAACTTAGAAATAGCAACAGGAGGAATCAAAACGCATACCTCAGCTTCCTCCTTGCTCATTCCCTCTTTCCAGGCTTGATCAAAGAAACCATACAAGTAACTAGAGCCAGATCCTGCAGAAAGACACATCGAGTAAACCATAAGCTTAACAAACAAAAGTCAGCAACCCAAGGAAAAATCTAACAGGCTAGCAGTGAAAAATTTAGAAATAAAAATAAGCTCCACACAAAAACCCATAAACCCATTTGCAGCAAACAATGGTCCAGGCGTATTCCAAATTGACATCTAAAATCATGTATACACCACAGACAGATACAAGACAAAAAAATAGGAATGCGAAAAAAAATTATAATTATAGGACATGATAGGGTGGGAAATTGATAATAAGACATCCAATTAATATTATGGGCAATTGATAGAAGCAATATATGTATATAGGGATATTCACATTAATGGCAGGACATGAATACAGAAATCATAACAACAAGATTGTCATAAACACATTTTAAAATTAAATACCTCCAATAGCAAAAGGTTGCTGTACTATTGTTCCACCCAGAGGGACGCCAAAAATTTGTCCACCTTCATATTTATCCCAACCTCCAACAATTAACCCAGTCTCTAAGAAATTCTGCCAGTGAAAGTTAATTTACAATAAAGTTAAATATCAGTTATACCCCACTCTCCAATATTAAATAAATGGAGAGAGAGAGAGAGAGAGAGAGAGAGAGAGAGAGAGAGAGAGAGAGAGAGAGACAGAGAGAGAGAGAGAGAGAGTACTAGGAGAATCCATCAGGTTAACACAATAATGGAACATTTGATAATCTTTGGAATAAGAATACTAAATTTCCTTTATGGTTTGAATGTGAAAATTCTTATCTAGAATTGAAAATGGTTAGCATAAATGACAGTTATGTCAGAAAATTGCAGTACATCGTTCCCAGTTGATTCTCGTTCTCCCACTCAACCAATATAAAAGGTCTTTGCAACTTAAAAAATGTCCCCTAAAACCCCTTCCAAAGTTACACTAATACTAACGGAAACTTTTCCACAATCACGATTACCTAAACTTAAAATATTTCACTATTCTGATCTTAACAGTCCAAAGTGATGTTGAGTTGCTCAGTGAGATCTATGATTAAATATTAGAGATGATTCGTTAAATTGGCATTGTGTAATATTCCTTTAATGAGAAAATTCTAATAATCGAATTTGACTCATCCACTTCATTGATCAATTAATCCAGTTCAAAAGTGATGACCAAAATTTCAAGTACAGGAGTAAAGGTGTTGAGTTGGGCAAGTTTTGAAAACTCTTCTTCCAAAGTAATCACTATGATTTTGGTCTATACATTTCTCACAACTCTCATTTTGTAGTATATATTGGTCTCTTCCTCGTTGAAATTGGATATAAATGCTATGATTACAGCTCAACTGCTCTAGAATAAAAATAATACAATGAAACAGCTAGTTTTAATAAACAATGTGAAATTAATTTAACATTTATTTAGCCCAAAGTCTCAACTTTATCAATTTACAGGTGTAACGTAAGGTCTAGATGAACCTGATAATGTATCACCAAGGTGAACAAGAAAACATTGGATAATTCAAGCTTAAGCAGAACAAGCCTTAAAGCCAAATCTTGTGGAAAGAGAGTAATGCATAGAGCTCAGAATTCATACTATCACTAATGGTGAAACTCAACCATGCAAGTGAATTACAAAGAGCAGGGCTTAAGGTCAAACCTTGTTGTTGTATGAGAGAAGCCGGACAAGGTTTGCAGCAACTTTAACTGTTGCAGGTTGTCCAAGTTGTATCCTATAGAAAAAGAAAAGTCTCAATGAGGTATATATCACTGTAAACACACACTGAATCATAGTCCAAAACTTCAGCCTCCAGCGGAGTATATCCAATTAGTATAAAATGAGGGAAATAAAGTCACTTACGTGTGTTGATGGAGGAAGTAACGCACATAGTCAGATACAATCTGAGAATCTGCAGCCTGAAAAATAATGCACATTATAATTTGTTCATAAAACTATAACAGTGGATGAGAGATTCCGTAATCATCTTTCTTCCAGATTAGAATCCAAACATGTTCAGCATCACACGAGGCTAGCACGAAGCAAAATAATTAATTACGTTATTAATTTCAAAAGTCCAAACAGAACTTCCAACTAAACTCCATCCACTCACATTGACAAAATTTTAGCGACAGACAAACAATTGAAAGTGAGCAACATATATAATGTAAGAAATCCAGGGGAACTTTGATAATAACATACCAAACAACTAAAAGCCCCATTCTCCGCCAATACATTCAACTAATAAACTGTGTATGAAATCGCATAATTTTAAACCTTAACAAAAATGTTCAACACAATACATTGTGAGGAGTGAAAAGGCATATATATATAGACACAGCAAGCAAGTGAATATCCATATTAACATAAGCACGAAGCAAATCCAGGGTAATTATAGGCACAGATCACCATGAATAACAACAGTTTGGCATCTGAAAAAGAGTCATAGGATGGAAAGATAAATACCGATCCAGAACGACAGACATAGACATTATCAGTGAGCTGTGTAATTTTGTCTGATGCCCGGTTGGCAACATACACTCCTGCAAGTTGAAAAAGGACCCATTATTACTCCCCAAATTAACAGCAATAATCCAATCTCGATTCTCAAAAATGAAGCAAGGAATTAATCACCCAGAGGAAGAAGCTGTTTAAAACACTGAAAACGAAAAACCCTAAATTAATTTGGGTTTGGATTTGAGCTGGAGAAAGAGAGTGTACCGGTGCTGGTTCGAGAATCGGCTCCTAAGACGACACCGTCTTTGTAAGTAACGCCGATGATAGTGGTTCCCATGGAATGGGGAGCGCTGAAATCGACTTTTTGATCCATGATTCAACAGCGAAGCAGCAAGAACAAGAAGAACGAAAGAGTGAAAATGTTGAGAGTGCCCTAATAAAGCATAAGAAGAAATCAAGAAAACAGGTCCTGCTTTACATATTCTTCTTTAGACTTGTTGCATAAGTTTTTTATTTATCTTTTTTTAAAGAAGACGAAAAGCATTTATTAATTTATTATGTTATTATATAATATAACCAGATATTATATACAGGAGAAAAAAAATACATGACAAGACAAGATAGTATACCCGTATATTATCATCTTTACTGTATACTCATATATAAAAAATGACCTTCTATAATTTTTTATATTAATTTGATAAAAGTAAGGCTTAATTGGTTTTTTTCTTGTATTTGTTGGTATCTTTCAATTTGGTCACATAATTCTTTTGGTTTAATTTAATGTCATGTTGTATTTTTAAAAGTAATTTTTAGGTCATTTTCATTAGATTTTGTGTTTATAAATTTGTAATATTTTCATTTTTTATATTTTTTTTTAAAATTTATTTTAAAAAATTTGTCATTAATACGTCATTCACGTATATTAGGTCTTAGTAACAATGTTTTATTTTCAATTTAGTTTTTATATTTAAAAATTTAATTCAATATAATCTTTATTTTTTAAATGATAAAATATCATTTCTTTTCAAAATAATTAACTATAAGTAAAACTTATATATACATGTTAAATTATTTTTTTGAAAAAAAATATTTGTTTTAAACTTATAATTTTTTTAAATATTAAAATGTAAATGTAAAATGACATTGCTATTTTTTAAATTTTAATAATTAAAATAATTTAAAAACGTATTTTCCTTGTTTAGCTTCTTTATAAATTTAATGTCACATATATAAAATTTAAATATTTCAAGTATCACTTAACTTTTTCATTTTAAATATTTATTGAAAAATTAATTTGAATATTTTGGTGGTGTGAAAAATTAATTTGAATATTTTGACGGTGTGATTTAATGTATAAGTTATTGAAAAATATTTTAATTATATATATATATAGTAACTAAGTTTAATTATTTTTATTTCATTTTAGACGGAGAAGGACAATCTTACTCCATTAAAAAATGAGAATTAAATTGAATCAAAATTTTAAATATAAGAATTAAATTGAATGCTAGACATTATCATGTGTCAAGTAGTCGAAAACATCACTAATTTAAGCTTTAACCCAAGTATGATAAGTACTTGGAATCCCGAGTGAATGAGCAAGGACTACTTTGCAAGGTTAAATACTCTCAAGTGACTGGCAATGAAAGAAGGGTGAAAAGAACCCCATCAGAAAGTAAAATAGAACATGAAATTGTAAGCTCCCAAACAGTGAGAGGAAGTTAGACTCAATCCAAGACTCTGACTATGCCCGTCTTGAAGAATAAGTCAGCAACTCATAGGTAGTAGCATTTGACACATTAAAAAATTTAACGTAATTGGGTTAAAAGAACTAGGGTTAAATATGTTTTTAGTCCCTGAACTATCAGACGATTTTGTTTTTAGTCCCTGCTCAGAACTTTGATGGTTTTTAGTCCTTATAGTTTTGAAACTCTGAGTATTAGTCCTTAAAAATGGACGGTGTTAAGTTTTTGTGGATGTGGCAAACGGCGATGCCACGTGATCACTGATCTCTGCCTTCACTCTCTGCCACGTGGGATGTTTAACTGTTGAACTGAGATTAAGTCAGTTAATTACGTTGTTGATTGAAATTAGATATAGGGTTCAGAATTTGTCAAAAGTAAATATTTGAATTGGGGGGAAAACGTAGTTTTAGTGGAAGCATTGTAGTGGAAACCTTTGACAGGAAGCATTGTATCTTGGTTGTCCTTGCGGTGGTGGTTGCGGTGGTCGTTCCGGTGGTCGTCAAAGACAAGCGTAAAGACAAGCGTAAAGGTAAGTTAAGCTATTGTTTTTGTGTTTCGGTTATGGTTGTTCCAATTTGTGCGTAAAGCGTTGATGTGTGAATGTAGGTCTAGAAATGGTTTTCGACATTTGTTTGCATCACATGGGGAAGTTTGTTAGTAACAAGGGGCTACAGTATGTTGGAGGAGAGATACACGTGATCAAAGGAGTTGATCCGGATCGTTGGTCATATTTTGAAGCGGTTGGAATAGTTAAAGAATTTAAGTATGATGCAGACTTCAAACTTTGGTGGAAGGGGTCCAAACAAAGGCTGATGAATAATGTTAGATTATTGAGTGATGACAGTGAAGCACTGTACTTGGCTAATTATGCAGAGGAGAATAACGAAGAGGTAGAAATTTATGTTCAACATGTTCCTAGTGAGGCAGTGGAAGTTCACTTTCTTAGTTGTGGTGAAGTGGCTGAGGAAGTGGAAGAGGGTGATGTTGAAAAAGGAAACATAGACACGGAGGAAGTGGTTTCCAAAGTGGATGAGATTGTACAAGAGGGTGGAATGGGTCTAGAAGAGGGTGAGGAAGACTGTGATGGTGGTCATGAACAACAGGAGGTTGATAAGGGTGAGGAGGAAGAGTGTGATGGTGGTGAGGAACAGCAAGAGGTTCAAATGGGTGAGGAAGAAGAAGAGTTTGGTGGTGGTCATGAACAACAAGAGGTTCAAATGAGTGAGGAAGAAGAGTGTGATGGTGATGATGAGCATGAAGAGGTTGAAATGGGTGAGGAAGAAGAAGAGTGTGATGGTCATGATGAACATGAAGATGTTCAAATGGGTCAGGAAGAACAAGAGTTTGTTGGTGGTGATGAATATGATTATCTTGGGGAAGAAGAGGAAGGGGGGAATGTTGTTGAGGGGGAAGTAGAAGCTTCAGCTGAAGAATGTATGGATGACAGTGAAGAAGACAGAATGGCTAATGAAGATGATGGGTTTGATGTTCAGAATGATAGGGTGGACCAATTTCGAAGAAACATTAATCCAGTTTTGGATAGGTGGAATAGAATGAAAAAGAAGAAGAAATGTGTGCGTAGAAGAGGCAATGTTGGGGAAGGTTCATTTTTACTGAATGAAGAAGTTGGAGATCATGAGATCAATGAAGAATACAACAGTGATGAATTGGATTCAAATGTAGATAGTGATGAGGATGTGAGGTTATCAAAGGGGAAATTTAAAAAGTTTAGAAAAGATGATATGAACAAGAACTTCAGATTTGAATTGGGGATGGAGTTCTGTTCTTTAAAGGAATTCAAAAATGCACTATTGGAGCATAGTGTATTAAATGGAAAAGAGGTTAAGTTTGTGAAGAATGACCTGAACAGAGTAAGGGCAGTTTGTAAAAACAAATGTGGTTTTCTGATTATGGCTAGCAAGGTAGGAGGGAAGCAAACATTTAGGGTGAAAACCTTGGTTGGACGACACAGTTGTGGAAGGACCTTTGGAAACAAAAGTGCAAATGTGAACTGGATTGCACAAGTATTAGTAGATAGGTTTGTAAATGTGGCTAACATGACTGTCAACCAAATAATTGATGACATTAAGAAGTCATTCAGTGTTGGAATCACTGCTTGGAAAGCTGGAAAGGCAAAGCAAATTGCCTTGGATTCTTTGGTTGGTGATGGAGAGCGACAATACGGTCGTGTATATGATTATGTGGGTGAATTGCTAAGAGTGAAGGCTGGAACATTTAAAATTAAAGACAATCAACCCCAACCAAGTTTGCCTCCAAGATTTGGCTCATTCTATATGTGTTTAGAGGGTTGTAAGCAAGGCTTCTTAGGAAGTTGCAGGCCCTTCATAGGGGTAGATGGTTGTCATCTGAAGACAACATATGGGGGTCAGCTGTTGGTGGCAGTGGGCAGAGACCCGAATGACCAATACTTCCCACTAGCTTTTGTTGTGGTTGAAAATGAATGCAAAGAGAGTTGGAGATGGTTTTTGACACTACTACTGGAAGATATTGGAGGAATTGATTGTCAACGTTGGGTTTTCATCTCTGATCAACAAAAGGTATCTTCATTTTAATATTTCCCTATTTTTATACAGTAGCAATTGGAATACTTACTATTGAGCAAGACCTTTTCTGAATTGCAGGGACTAATGACAAACTTTTATGATTTGCAGGGACTAATGACAGTTTTTGATGAGATCTTGGAAGGAGTGGAACATAGATTGTGCTTAAGGCACTTGTATAACAATTACAAGAAGAAGTTTGGTGGAGGAGTGCTTATTAGAGATCTTATGATGGGGGCTGCAAAGGCCACATTCAAACAGGATTGGGAAAAGAAAATGGGTGAGTTGTCCAATGTTAACATTGATGCTTACAATTGGTTGCTATCTATTCCAACTAATCGTTGGTGTAAACATGCATTTAGTAGTTATCCTAGATGCGATGTCTTGTTAAATAATTTGTCTGAGTCATTTAATAGTACAATTTTACTAGCTAGAGACAAACCTATCATAACTATGATGGAATGGATTAGAACTTACATTATGAGGAGGTTTGCAACACTTAGAGAAAAAGCAAAGACATATACAGGAGTTGTGATGCCTAAACCACGAAATAGGCTTGCTGGGGAAGTTGAGAAGAGTGGAAATTGGATTCCAACTTGGGCAGGGGGAGCAAAATTTGAAATCACTCACGGGTTTACTGTGGATAAATTTGTAGTTGACCTTAGTAACCATTCATGTAGTTGTTACTTTTGGGATTTGGTAGGAATTCCTTGTAGGCACGATGTGGCTGCCATCAATTACAAATAAGAAAACCCTGAAGACTATGTACATCCTTATTACAAGAGAGAGGCTTATGACACTTGTTATGGCCCTGAGATTGTTCCAATCAATGGACAACAATTGTGGTCTACTTCTGAATTTGGTTCCCTACTGCCTCCAATTTATAAAACACCCCCTGGGAGGCCTAAAAAACTAAGAAGAAGGGAGGCTGATGAATATGTCACTCATACAAAATTATCAAAGACGAATCTTCTTATGAAGTTGAGCAGCTGCAATGAATTTGGTCATAATGTAAGAACATGTAAAAGGGCAAACAAAAAGGTACAAAATCAATCTTTTACAACTTCACTTATTTACACATTCAAACTTATTTACAATCTTACAATTGCAATGTTGCTTACTTCCATTTACAGAACACAAGGGCCACTTCCAGTTCAAGAGGATTTGGCAGCACAAGGGCCACTTCCAGTGCAGGAGGTTCTCAACCACAAGCACCTCCATCAACGTCAGAAGGAGGACCAACATCAACAAGGGGAAGAACAACTGGCAGTGAAGCAGGAGCTGCATCAAGTCACCAAGGAGGAGGAACATCAAAACGGGGAAGAAGTGCCAGTGGAGCAGGACCTGCATCAAGGCACGAAGGTGGAAGAAGAACATCCTCAAGACTAGCTGCACAACATCTAGGGTCCCAAGCTAGTACCAATTGAAGAATTATTGTAGCCAACCCTTTATTGTATTGAATTTTGTAATTCACAGTGACCCACTAAGGGAACAATTATAGTACTGGCTACAGTGGTTGGTGTGGTTGCTTTTAATATTTTTTGTAGTGGAAAGGGACCACTAAACTTATGTTATTTAATAGTATGTGACCACTTCATTTTCAAAGGGACCACTAAACTTCCAGTTGTATTCCATCTTTGCATAATGGCAAGTTAACTTTATTTATTCCAAGTCCACATTTACAGATACTCTGCCTGTGCTTTCTTATGCTGTGAACTGTTTTCTTTATTAACATAAATGAATATACCAGTAACAGTGGAATGTGTAAGGGAAAACAAACAACAACATAAACAATTTCCAGACAATCCTCATTTTATTCAACCATAATTCTTAGTTACAATTCATCTTTAACAAAAACATAATACAAAAGAAAATTGTTAACGCCCATGACAAGATAAACAACAACAACATCATTTTTCCAACTTTCTTCTCTTCTTCTAATTTCCTTTTCAACTTGTCGTTCTTCTTCCTTAGATCCAATACAAGTTTTTCATTTTCCAAACACATTTGAAGTTCTTCACGTTTTCTTTCAAAGCTTCCTTCAGTTTCAGAAACTCCTTCATCATGCCATTCAAAGTAATTACAACTTGAATTACTCTGCAATCAAAACAACACAGGATTAATTCAAAATTCAGCAAATGAAATGAAATATTTAATCACTTACTGCCCAATTTCTACATCTATAAAACAATCTTCCTTTGTTCTTCACAGTAGTTGCCTTCAAAACCAACAATGTTTCACCACAACCACACAATTTAGAAGGTAACCGTGAAGATGATCCACAGCTTTGCGACTTAGACGAACCAATTGACCTTCGCGTCCAACCATTTCCTCCACTGTCACCTTTCATTTCACTACAAGAAAACAATCCCTTCATCAGCTTTGGTGCCCACAAAAACCCTATATCCCAAATCGTCATATTCACACGAAGAACAGAAGAAGACCAAAACCAAAACATACAAACTTACCTCAACAATACCAACTCCAACCTTCAGATGTACCCAAGTTCTTTCTCTTCAGTTGCAGCCACGAAGAACAACCAAACTTCTTCAAATCTCATTTGTAAAAGATCACGAAGTGCTTAACTGACTTAATCTCAGTTCAACAGTTAAACATCCCACGTGGCAGAGAGTGAAGGCAGAGATCAGTGATCACGTGGCATCGCCGTTTGCCACATCCACAAAAACTTAACACCGTCCATTTTTAAGGACTAATACTCAGAGTTTCAAAACTATAAGGACTAAAAACCATCAAAGTTCTGAGCAGGGACTAAAAACAAAATCGTCTGATAGTTCAGGGACTAAAAATATATTTAACCCAAAGAACTATATTCATTAATTTTTAAAGTTTGTAAACCAAAATGTATTAAAGTGTCATATAAAGACGAATTTTAATTTTTCATCAAAGTTCAAAGACTAAAAACATACTTACATAATGATGATAAGGTTGTGATAATTGTTTAAGATATTGAACTTTGTATAGTAATTGTTTATGTTGTGATTGAACTGTTTTTGGAAGAATCGGGACTTGGTAAAAGACTTAATATGAGTATAGTGTATCAAATTGAATTAGATTGGATATATATGTTTTGTGTGGATGTTGTGAATATAGTGACTCCTAAGGAGGGAGTATTGCATTGAGATGATGATAGGTGGTGTATTGAAAAGGATTTCATATAAAAATTGTCCTGACTCTATTAGTATTGGACTCGAGTAAAGGAAGATGTTGGTTGTGAAAATTGAAGAAGGTTCATACTATAATTTGGAGTTTTTATATGGAAAAAGAAATCAAACGTCATAGACATAAGGAATTTACCTAGTCCTACTCGAGATAGATTATGGTTCCTAATATATGAATCTATAGCTATAGTTTCTAAGAGGTGAAAGTGAATTATGAGAAATGTGGAGTCTCTGTCGTTCAATACATTAATTTTCTAAAAGTAAAATCAAATGCATATGTTATTATATAGCCATGAGGGTTGTGTTATTTGATAGACATTTGATTTTTTATGAATGTTGTTATTTTGAGTTGATGATCAATTGTTATATGTAGTATTGTTTAACTTTTCACTAGCTTGCCCATTTTTCACTACCTTATATATGTAGGTAAAATTAACTAAATTGCACTGAATTGTTAAAACTTGTAATGAACCAAAAACTATTTTATCTAAACTGAACTAAAAATTAATTCAGACGAATTGAATTAACTATTTTTTATTATATCGATTTGCATTCCACTCAACTACACTAAATTGCAATGTGAACTAAAATACTATGTACCTTAACATGTTTCCGAACTATACTAATTTTGAACCGAATTACACTAATTTTGAACATAACTACACAAATTTTGAACCAAACGACACTAATGTTAAACCAAACTACACAAATTTTAAACTGAACTATAATATTTTTGAATTAAAAAACTAGAAAAATAGTATTTATCCATTTCATACATAGTATAGGTTCCTCATAAAAAAATACACAAAACTAAGTAGATAGGAAAGATTTTCCCTTACTCAAGAACATAGGTTCTTCTATAAACAACAAAATTCAAAAAAATCAATACATCTTCAATCATCCAAATTACTAGCACTTGAAGGTCTTACATCATCTTGAGAGGTTATCTCTACAAAAATAAAATAAAATATTTCATCATTTTTTAATACTTAAAATATAAAGTAATATATATATATATATATATATATATATAAATTGTTAGAATTATGCAGCGAAATAATTGCATTTGGAGTGAATTGGTTTCTTTAATAAAACAGTACTTTACAAAAAAACCCTTTTCATAAATTGACTTTACAATTAAAATTGATTTCTTTTAAATAATAATAGGAAAAATAAAGAGTATTGGAAAAAAAGATGTTTGCACAAATAATTTTATACTTATTCAAATAAAAAAACCTTACATCCAGTTGTTAATGCCTCTAAAGAGGGATTAATCAATCACTAAAATATTCTAGAACTTACAATCACAAAGAAGATAGCTTAGGTTTAGAAAACATCTCTCTTGAAGTCACAAGAGATGAAAGACACCTCTCTAGACACCTCTTTTGAAATCTACACAGAATTATCACCTCCTTTTCATCCTATAAAGGATGAAGACATGAAGAAACACATTCCTTAAATCCACAAGGAATGAACATCTCTGAATTACACAAAGGATGCACAATTTCTCTTAGTAACAACAACAACACTCAATCACCTAAGAACCTACTCGGTGAAAGTTATTGTTTTATCTACACTAGCTTTTTCAACACAAACACATAGAGTTTCTTTAGTAATCACGACTCTAAACTTTTAAGTGAAAATTTGTTTTAAAAACTAGGTTTAGCCAAAATATAGAGTATGTGAACCATATTTATAAAAAAGGTTGGTTGAGGATCTTTAGAGTTAGAACCTTGAAAGAAATTTAGTAAAAATGGGAAACAAAATTTTCAAAACGTCAATATCTTGAGCTACAGAACTCTGATTGGGTGATTTCAAAATGGTGTGAAAGATCACATTCTAAGCTACAAATTAGGCTTAAGAAACACTCAATTTGGATGTGTAGAAAGAAAGTTATAAATATGAGATAAAAGTGGACAAAAATTGAGATTCTATAAATCGAGAAGAAAAAAAATATAAAGAGACAAAGATAAACAGAATGAAAGAATCACTTTTTCATAGGAGGCAACACACGAAGATGGAAAGTCCTTTGATACAACAAAAGATTCTTGAATCACTCAAGAACTTAAAAGACTCACTCTCACTAAGATAAAAGGGATACAACCCTAATTTATCTGAATAAAAACTTGACTTGTGCATTTTAATGAAAATAGTTAAGCTTATAAGGAATAATGTCTAAGTTTCCAAATTGGTTCTTATTACAACTTAAAAATAAAGTCAAACTAAAGCCCACTAATTAATTGACCCAAAGACATAATTTGGTTAGCCAATTTTACAAAGATTGGACTATTTTAAAAACAAACTAATAACTTGTAAAATAAAATAGCAGCAAAATGGTGTTTTATTTCTCTTCCATTTGGGCCATAATGCAATTCACCATCTTGGTCTTTTGTCCTTGAAAATTGGGTTTATATTCAATTAATATGGACAACACTTGTTGAACAACTTCATTTGCTTTCCTTGCTAGCCCTTGTCATAGGTCGTCCAGGTCTTTCAAGTGGATCCTTATTGTTACTCATGGTCACGTCCAATCATTGGTTGGATTCACATCATGTCCTCCTTCTTTGAGAAGATTTGTCCCGAATTTTAAGGCTTTATTCTTCTACTATAGGAGTTTGTTATGTCCTTGTAAAGGATTTTATTTTCAACAACATGAAACAACTTCTCGTCCTCCAGGATCATATACAACTTGAATAAATGTATATTTGTTCCTTTCCAATGGTGGCAATATGTGGAGCAACTCTTTTGCCAACACACCCTCGCCTTCATATGTTACAACAAATTACTCTATGTGTTGTGTTTCATTATCTCCAAGACTTTGTTTTTCATCAACAAACTGGATGCATAATAAAGCATTACAAACAAACATCATTTTCAAAAATGGGAGTTAATGTATTTCATTCACATGCCCATCATTTTGTTCCTGTAAAATGAAATCACAAACAGTACAAGAAAAATCATTAACAAATAAATTTTCCATGCTTTATTTCTCTAGTTCTTTCTCTTTATCTTCATTTTCTCATTCGTTTTCTCTCATTCTTTCTTCTCTCTCTATTGCTTTTTTTTCTATTCTTTCTTTTTCTATTTTCTCCTTCAACATAAGTTGATCCTTCATGACTTGTTTTGATGTCATAAACTTCCACTTCATTTCATGTCCCTCATGCCTTAAATGAAGTGAGCATTCATCGAGATTGAATGTTTTAAAATGAAGTCATGATCGTCCTAAAATAAAATGACAAGAGTCCATGGGAGCAATATTACATAATACTTCTTGTACACATTGTTAGTAGTGAATCTGATTCATGCTTGATTCGGATACGAGCTTGTTGGTAAGTGAAGTTTCCCATCAATCTTTGGCTCACAACATTGTTGGTGTTTCCATAATTATATGTAATTAAACAAGGGTGACCTTCGATTAAACACTTTGTATAGAAAATTTCCATCACCAATTGAAGTTTGCATCTAAGTATCATTCATTTCTATCGTGATTAACAAACAAATCAAAGTAAGAAGAACAAAAGTGAATTATAGTGGTTAAAATTCAAAAACCAAATTAGGATAGAGTAGATAAAAAGATTGCCTTTAACCTTCAATAATGATTTCGACAAAAAAAATTCTATCTCTATAACAATAGTGATTGAAAAAGAAATGGAACAACAATAAAACATTGAACAAAAAGATAAAAGTAATGACATAATTCAAGCAAGGAATTAATTGAACGACAAATATAAAAGCAATTAATTTTTCTAATATAATAGTTTATCTATAGTTTAATACATTCCATTAATTATGCCCAACATTATATGTGTGGGTGTAAAAAAAATCAATTATTTTTCCCTTACTTTTAAATCTCTCATGATTAAGTAAAAAGACACATGTAATTAAAAAAATTTTAATGTGAAATTAGAATTTATTTATGTCAAACTTTATTGTAAGTTGAAATTTTATAAATAATTAATATAACTTTAAAAATAAATAAATATAGATAGTATTAATGTTCAAACTTTATTATACGTTGAAATTTTAAAAATAAATAAATATAATTAATATTTGTGTCCAATTATTATACATTCAAATTTAAAAATAAATTAATAT
The DNA here is from genome assembly GCF_029865625.1 of Vigna umbellata. Lineage (NCBI taxonomy): Eukaryota > Viridiplantae > Streptophyta > Magnoliopsida > Fabales > Fabaceae > Vigna > Vigna umbellata. Next base: position 1,597,193 of record NC_142168.1, read on the forward strand.
GATTTTAGTAATAAATACAGGTTAAGAAAATTTACATATTAAACAAAGTTTCAATTTTAACCTTTAAACTTATAATTAAATTATGTAGTTTGTAGCATTAATTGAAAAAGTTTTGTTATTACAAGCAGAAATGATTGAGGACTTGGAATGAAGACTATGAAGGGTTGGAGTTCATGAAGAATCGGAGAAAAATCATCTAGCAAATGTATTTAACTTATGCAACATGAAGTTTGATCAGGAAATTTTTAATCTAATATTTGAATATACGTTAAATGTATTTAATCCACTAAGTAAATTTACTGAAAAGTGACTTCATGATGGAGGAGGTTGGAGAAGAGCTAAAAGAAAAAGGTAAACCCCGTAAAAAAGTTCGACCCACCCGCCCTAAAGATTAAGGCGAGTGCCTTCAAAATCCTGTTCTGCAAGGTGCGGTTGCGTCATTATGGATATAATTGTAACTCAATTGTAGATTGTTATGGTTTAATTAACTACTAGCCAACATACATGATCAAATCTTCAATGTTTTACACATGCAAGATTATACTGCACATGAATCCACAGCCATTCGTTCGATCAAGAAATAGACGAAACACAAAGGTAAAAACTTGCTCAAAACATAAGTATCATTAATTTCGGAATAGCTATTAACTTGGTAATTTTTGGATTGGTGTGAACGAAATAAATATAAAGATTAACCATTCTCAAAATTATAACAGTGTAAATGTCAAAAGTCTCCGAACATTCCAATTCAAAATATTGCCCTCCTGAATTTAAAATGGCCGTAAAAGAGGGGATTAACTATATGATGTTACTTGAAAATTGAATGAGGGTTAGCAGGGTCCGCTAAATCAGTGTAGTTGTCGAACTCATCGTCAGTTTTCTCCGGTCATCTCCAGCCCCCTCAAAACTCACCCATCCAAAACAATAGGTTCTGGCAGTGGCTGCAGTTGACGTGTAGGTATGGATACATGAGGAGGGTGTGGAAGTTGAGCTGTTGCAACATTTGTTAGCATGTTTCCCACTCCAAGTACTTTCCTCACTTCATTCGCAAGCTCTATCACTAAGTTGTCCTCATGGCCTGAACACCGGAACGAGTATAAATAAGAGTGCTGGGTCACACAGACAGAATAGTTTTTACTAACTGCATCTGTATGTGTCAGGAAATAACTCACCAATATCATGCATAGCCTTTTCTAGAAGGAAAAGATAGTCCCTGTTGTTTCCGCAAGGACCATACGCAGTTGCTATTTGCCTGAATGGATTGCCAAAATAATTAGTGAAACCAAAGAACAGGTTACCACTTCACCAAATAAAAGCCAGGAGAAAAATGTATGCAATATACACACACACACATACCTAGCCATGTCTTCCAGTGGGGCAGGTCCCAGGTAGTATTTGTTGTTCACTTTGTCTGGAGTTGATGTAAATCTGTAGATTGACATTATATCTATTAGCAAACTTGACCTAGTCTTCGTGAGCATGAACAAAGCAATTGAAACTCTGCATTTTTTATTACTTATTTTGAAAAAACTTATTGCTTATTATATGCCCTTTCCGATTGACCTTTTGGAAAAACAAATATTTCCCCAGAAGACAGTTACATATACTGATATCTAAAAGCTAAAGAAAATCATAAGGAATGTCAAAAATGACATACACTATTACGTCAGTCAAAGCAGGGTGCTGTGAATCTCCTTCCTGAAGAAAAAGATATTAAATTAGTGTTGATGGCAACCAAATACTACAAATGACGACGATCATTTGGGTGGAAAATATTCCAAGATTGCGTCACTCACCTTGAAGAAGGTTACAATAGTTTTTCTGTCATATTCACATTCCCGTCGCTCCAAATACTACACAACAAAGAAACAAACAATTGAAGCCCGAACGTACATAAATTCGCTAAAAAGGTTTAAAAAGTTTAGGATGGTTATTGACACATTTAATCTGAAATCACTAATGAAATACCACAACCCAGAAGTCCGTTTACTTTTAAAGGGACTCTATTACGACCCTTGAAATTCTTCCAAGTTACATTAAGGTTAAAAAGCTAGTTTGATAACAGCCAAAGGTGAAATTTTCTTTTACCTGCATGGCCAATTTTTCCCTTTCAGGGCCTCCTCGAACACAATAAGCAGTTCCCCACTGCAGAAAGACGGAAGAATTATACGAAAATAAATAGAAAGATAACAATTAAGTACAGAAACGACATAACAAGGAACTTACGCAAATAGCTCCTTCTTTCTCCTCCAACGTGCAAGTTCTTGCTGGGCTTTCTGGGGTTCCCCTGTGATCAATGCACGCTGCAAATGCACAATGACATGTCTAAGCAACTGCGGAAGCTGTTTAAATTCAAAAAGACAGGCACAAAAACTAACGGAGCGTGATAAAGGGCCTCACCTAAATCGAACACGCGTCTGTAATCCTTAATGAAACCAACAATCTTCTCATCGTAATCAAACCCCGGGTTCCACACCAGTGAACCGTAGCCAAACACCCAGAAAACCATGATTTCTGAGGAAAAAAAAATCAAACATCAGTGTTTAACATAAATATTTCAAATCTGTCGCCGTGGACTATAGCAGCAGATAACTGAGATCGGAGCGTTTTGTTGTGGAATTAAAACATTGCACACACAAATTATACGGTTGATAAACAGTGAACGATAATGTTAATAAAGTAGGGCATTGAAGAGGTGATACGAAAGAGAAAACGAAAATGAAGAAAAATAAAAAGCAGAAAAAGGTACCCACATTTGGATCTGGAAGGTTTGGCGAGGAGAACGAGAGAGGATTAACGAGGGGGAAGAAGAGAGGGAAAAAGAGAGGAAAAGCTAAACGATTAGGGTTTAGTCGTTTAGCTAAATGTTAGGGTTGCAATGGCTCCTCTCTTTCTCTCTTCTCCTTCTTCTTCCCCTTCTCTTCTTTCTTGGATGGACAAGGCTTGAGACATGCCACACACGATAGATTGGTATTTATGGTGTGGGGGTCGCACGCCACGCAACGCGGATTCAACGCCTTCGCTGGCCCCGGAACAACCTCTCTGTCACGTGCTTCTTCTCCAACGCCTTAAAAATTTCTTTACTTTACGTAAAAAAAAAAAAAATCAACACACACTGTTCTCAAAAAATATAACCTTTTTTCTTTTCTTTTCTTTTACCTAGATGTTAATAGTACCTGGAAGTATTAAGAAATCGTGTTTCCGATTTAAAGAGGAAGAAGATACATACATTGAACCTAGACGGATATGAAAAAGTGAAAAATTGAATTTTTGTAGTGATTGAATCTGGACGGTTTTTTGATAGAAGGAGGGAATTTAATGGTTGAGAAGTTGTGGTTGGTGATTAGGTTTAAGTTAGGTAACATTAGAATTTAGAAGAATTTTCTAGCACATTTGGAAAATTGAGACGATCTGCGCGAATTTTATAGCTGGCTTTTCCCGTCATTGTAATAACATCACTGCGACTGTAGCAGCGCTCAGTAGATATAGATTCTAATCAGCAATAAATGTACAACTATATCATTAATGTTTATTACTGCTATTTTTGTAGAGAAATTAATTATTAACCGACACTTTTTCCCTTAAAATTTAATTGATGTTAATGTTTTTATGGAAAAAAATAATTATTTTTCTTTTGAATGGACAGGTAACAAGCATAACGAATCAATGAAGTGTTTATTTTTGAATTAAATATAGATTTAGGTAATAAAGTTAAATGTAAAAGTAGAAATTAATTTTATTTCAAATTTAATGAATTTCATGATGAATCAATTTGTACTTTTGAGTTGAATATGCTTTTAATGGTTAAATTTTTTATATAGAAAGAGAGACAAATGGGACGGTGGATTGAGAGCCACTATTCCAGACAGCCAATGGTGATAAAGGAATGACAGAAAGATGAGAAACAGACAAGAAAATCAAAAGGAGGACAAATGAAGAAAGCACGAGGAGCATCACAATCTTAGCCACTTGCTTCGATTTTTTTTTTAATTTAATTTTTATTCAGACAAATTATACTCAATTTACTTCGGTGGTGTATGATTTATTTATTTATATCTATCAATCTAAGGTTGGATAATTTTAAGATAATAATATTCATTATTAAAATAAGTATTTTATATGTTTTTTATTAATCATAACTATAATAAGTTAGCAATCGAGTAAACTAATATATGGAGTTGGTTTTGTTTTTCCTCGTGCTATTGAGTCAAAAACATGTTTAACAAAAACAAATGATTTTACTCCATAAAACCCATTAAAACAACATGGTCTGCAATCAACTTGGATGGATAAAATAGATAAGATTCATAAACGAATCACATTTCAAGTTGATAAAACGCATTTTTTTAGTTTTTAAAGATTTTGTACAAAATAATATTTATCCCTTCACGAAAGATAAAATTAATTTATAATTTATAAATAAGAACAATTTTTACTTTTTTATTTCCATACACTTAGAATTATTCTTATATTAATATTTAACACTCGAAATTTGAAACTATTTTATATTTTTTATTAAAAAAGTGGAATAGAAAATAAGACCTTGTTTTACTGGAGTCGTGCTGTAACCCCACCAAGTCAAGTAAGAGGAAGCGAATCAGTTGGAATCCACATGTAGAAATTATATTTTTTTCATACACAAATTTTTTATATTTATTTAATATTATCTTTTATTTTTTAAATACAAAGATTTACCTTTTTATAATCATTTTATTTTTATAATATGTATTAAATAAACATAAATGTGTGTGACTTACCATTATTTTTCATTTAAACTTTCGTCATATAGTCAAAGAAAGAAATGTGTGTCACTTATGGTTATTTTTTATTTTAACTTTCGTCAGTATAGTCAAAGAAAGAAAAGTAGTCAATAAGTTTATAGTGGTGACGTGATTCTGGAAATGGGTATGCAACGTGTTCTTAAATTATAATTTTATAATATATCTTTTCAAGGTCTCGATTCCATGGTCTTGCTATACTGTATTTTGGCTGATCTCCAAATAACAAACATTTTTCAATAAGCAGAAAGTCAAGGATGGAACGTAATTAGGTCAAAAGTGTCAGGTACAGCCAAAAACTGTGTTTTTCTCCCGGTCGTGGTGTGCAGCTAAGTGTCTACTCATCGAAAAGTAAAATTTCAATTTTGTGTTATTTACAGTAACTTTGAGGAATCTTATTGACTAATTGAATGATGTGGTACAGAAAACGATCGCCGCCGGCGAGTCTGGTGGATGACGAGTCTGATCGAATGGAGAAGGGGTCATGGTCGATGATGGTTTGGTTTGAAGGTGGATATGAGTTAGGGTTAGTTGTTTTGAAGAAAGGAAAAACACAGAGTGACCGTTGAAGAGGACGCCGAAGATGACCGCCGCCGGCACCGGTGATTGAAGCTGTAGCCGTCGTGGTTTGGGCGAGGCAGCGCCATGGTGTGATTGTGGATGTTGCTGATGCGGTGTACGTTATGCAGCAAGGAGGAGAAGCTTATCTGTTAGTAATTAAAAAAGAAAAAATATAATAATTAAAAACATAATAATAATTAAAAAACCTGAGTATGGCCTCTACCCAGTTTATTCTTCTTTTTTAGACTCCTCTGTTTGCTGTTTTTATCCTTTTGTTTTATTTTAAGGTCGGATTTGCTGTTTATACCCTTGTATTCAAAAATTACATTTTTAACCTTTTAACATCTCGTCATTCATTTTTTACTTTTTTTAAACTTTCAATTTAATTTTAATAAATATTTTTCCATTTTTCTCTTTCTTATTAAAAACACTATTCACCACCTTAATAATAATTTAATTTAATTTAAAATTTAAATATTATTAATATAATTTTATATTTTAATAATTATTAAAATATGATTTATATTATAATAATAATTATATTAAAAACATAAAAATAAAATAATAAAAACAAAATTAATGATAATAATAATAATAAATAAAAAATAATAATAATAAATTTGATTTAATATATTTAAAATATATTAAATTATATTAAAATAAATTAAAGGGTTAAATATGTTTTTAGTCCCTAAACTATTGACCGTTTCTGGTTTTCGTCCCTCTTCCAAAGTAAGGTACAATTTAGTCCTCAATCTTTAAAAAACGTTCGTTTTAGTCGAAAAAACGAACGTTTTGAGGACTAAAACGAGGACTAAAAACAAAATTTTGAGGACTAAAACGAACGTTTTTCTAAAGAATGAGGACCAAATTGTACCTTACTTTGGAAGAGGGACGAAAACCAGAAACGGCCAATAGTTTAGGGACTAAAAACATATTTAACCCTAAATTAAATAATTATTAAATTTTAAATAAAAACCAAATTTTAAAAACTTGTTTAAAATACGTAAAATATATTAACTGTAACATCCCAAATTATATATAAATATATAATATAGCAGTCCACATTTTTAATATAAGAGAACATTTAGAATAAGACTGTAAATAAAGTATTAAAGTTACAGTTATCCCAAAACAGAAGTCATACTTTAAAACTTAAACACATTAGAGTATTTCAAAATGATAGTACTTAATCTAGAAACTCCTAAACAAATTAAGCTGCAGCATCACCACCATCCAGGGCCTTCTCCAGGGGTACCTCATCCACCTTTGCTCACATCCAAGTGGATGATCATTGCAACAGAAACACAACACAAACAACAGATAAACACAAGCAGAAGGGTGAGCTAGATATACAAAAATCATGTTATAACAATCACACACAACTTGCAAGTTTAATTCAAAGTTAATGAACCATACAACACCAATTGTTACACTTTACACTTGACTCGTCTGGACTTAGAATGATTGTCGAGCTATGGCGGGTCATGCACTCGTGGTGGCCTCTACTTCTTTGCAAAGCCATTGCTTGCCAACGGGTATCACCCTCCACACTCACGAGATTAGTCCATTATCACTCACCTTGGGCCATACTGGAAGCACCCAAGACTAAGACCTCCTGCTACTACTCACGACATGATTCAATCCTCTCTACTTGAGAATGATTGACCATTGTAGTTTCAGGATAACCCCCAAGACTAGCTACCATGCAAATCATTCTAAAACATACCAAGGGCACCACCATGAATCCTCTCCTTGAGGAGCATGGAATCACGTCCAATAACCACACTTTGTTACATTCAACCACCAAACATGTCTCATACATTCACATACTTTCAGTATAATAATATTACCACCAACATACTATGCATTCTAATCATTCCACACACTTAATTCAACCAAAGCAAGAGCAAAAGAGAAATCTGGACTCAAAGGATTCGCAGAGCGCATCCTACTCGCAAGGCGGGACAAGAGAGTCTCGCACAGCGCACCCCTTAATTCGCTATGCGAATTGACTCGTAGCATACACCAGAATTCAAACCTCTCGCATAGCGCACCCAGGTTGATATGCGAGAGCCTAGACAGAGACTACCCCTCCCAAAGACTCGTTATGCGCCCAAACTCGCCCTTCAAATTAAAATCTTAGTAGTTCCAGACCATCACCAGTTACATAGCGACAGGATTCGCTATGCGAATCACCAGACAGAGAGCAGCACCTTCCAGTCATTCGCACAACGCATCAGCTTGCACAACGAATGACTCAAACAGAGAGCACCCTCTGCATGGACTCGCTATGCGGGATCATTCGCATAGCGAGTCTGCATAATTTGCAGAACGCAAATGCTGCAGAATTGTGCAATCCCCACACCCCTTACAATTTATAGTCTTTGCCCCTAACTTCTAACACCCCTACTTCATGTTTTATGCTTAGTTAAACTTGTCTAGATGTTCATAAACGTTCCTACTACAATTCTAAAGTGGTTTAGGCTCAAATTCTACTATAGAACACCAAACTCAACAACCTAAGGACCCAAATCCAATTCTACTACTTGTAACTCGTTTTAGACCAGTTTGAGGTTCCTAACAAGTCAAAATTAACCTATCTGAGCTATCCAAACAGCACAAGAACACACAAGACCTCCAGTGCCCAAAATCACTACCTCACTTCCTGTCAAGATGACCTAAAACCCTATTAATTCACTCAACACCGTGTATAATTCCCTTACCTTCCATCTGAACACTCATTTAACTGAACCCATACCTTAAACATCTCAAATTTCAAATATCACCTCAGCCCAACCAAATCCACAGTCACAAATTTCCAGCATACAATTCAGTTCATACGAAAAATCTCAAAAACATAATTTCAACCCAAACAACATGGTCACACAAAGATCAACATATTTACACATTTCATAAAAATAAATTTTAAGAAAACCTAGCTCCTCTTACCTTGGAGTTGAACATCATAGCTCACTAGAATGCCCTAACAATACCTCGAGTTGTGAGAACTCAACAAAATCCTACAAAACACCACATTGGTGATAGAAACGGCTCTTAGAACTAGAATGGTGTGGAAAAATGAAAAAGATGAAAGCACAAGACACATGCAACCAACAAAGATTTCACGTGCTAGGTTCAAGAACAGATAAGAGGCTGCATGCAGGAACTTACCAGCCTAAGACCCGAAATGAATTGGTCAGTTTCGAAGCCCTCTACGTTGCGGACGTTTTGGTGCCACCTGATCGAAAATCCACTAGCTCAGTGAAGAGGAATGGAAGAGAGAAGGCATAGATGTGGTAGAGAGAAGGCAGAGAAAAATCTGAAAAATGAGTTTTTAGAGAGAGATAGTGGAAGTAGACTAATGAATAAGGGTGTTCAAAAATTCATCTTTATAATAAAATAATAACTCTGGTTCTATTAGTCTAATGCACTAATCCACTCTTTTAATCCGGATTTTAGATTCTCACATTAACACTTTTGTTTTTTATTTAAAATTTAATAAATATTGAATTTAAATAAAAATTATAATATTATTTATTATATTTATATTTTAATAATTATTAAAATATGATTTATATTTTTATAATAGTTTTATTAAAAAAATTAAAATAATAATAATTAAAATATGAATAATAATAATGAAAATAAAAATAATATTTAAAATCACATTAAATATATTTAAATATATTAAATTAAATTAAAATATTAAATTAAAATTAATAATTATTAAAGTTTAAACAAAAACCAAATTAAAATTTGTTAATCGGATATAAACATCCGATAAGTTATCTTACGGATATCCATATCGGATGAATAATTTTTTAAAAATTTTATTTTTTATTTAAATTTTAATAATTATTTAGTTTAATTCAATGTTTTAATATAACTTAAATGTATTTAAATATTTTATTTAATATAATTTTATTTGATATTCGATTGTTTTTTAAATTTTGTTTTTATTTAAATTTAATAATTATTTAATTTAATTTAATATTTTAATATAATTTAATATATTTAAATATATTATTTAATATAATTTTTTTTATATTTTTAATATAACTATTATTATAATATAAATTATGTTTTAATAATTATTAAAATATGTAATTATATTAAATAATATTTGAATTTTAAATTTAATTATTATTAAGATGGTGCATAATGTTTTTAATAAGAAAAGAGAAAAAAATGAAGAGATATTTATTAAAGTTAAAAGTTAAATTTTTAAAAAAGTTAGAGGTGTAAAATAAGGATAAGAATGAAATGTTAGAAGGTTAAAAATAGAATTTTCAAAAGTATATGATGAAATGTTGGAGATGTAGGATGAAACACTCACCCTTGTATTTTACCCAATCTTGTTTGTTTTTGTTTTAAATTTCTTTTGGGCTGGGCTTCTTTCATTTTAATTCTTATTTCAATTTTTAAAAGTTTTGCTATTTTTCATTCTATATTTCACCTATAGACCTCTTTTTATTTTTAAATTAAAATTGCAAAATACAAATTTTTATAATATTGAAAATTATTAATTATCATGTTAGGTATTCTTTTTACTTGATAATTAAAATTTTCATATAATTTTTAAAATTACTAGTTATTTTTTCTCAAGTATTAGACTTTCTTTGATAATTAAAATTTTCATTTATCTAAAATTTTTAAATAAAAAATTGGTTGTAATGTTGAATTTTGGACTTACTTAATAGTTAAAATTTTCACCGTATTTAATTTTTTCTTTGTTAATTATCATATCAAATCTAGTATTTGTTTAATAATTAAATTTTTATCTTGTTAAATTTTGGATCTGCTTGATAATTTAAAAAATATATTAAAATTTCGAATTTAAAAGAATAATTTTTTTAAATACAAAAATTATTTGCAAATAAGACGAGGGTTTGAGATTGGTATCTCGATCACAAAAATGAGAATTGAAGGCCAAAATCTTCATAAACATGACAAATCTCAACATCTTACTTCAGTGAAAAGTTTATGCACAACATATAACATGTTAAAGTATGAGGACTAATGTATTATGCATGTTCAAATACATATCGACCATAACGACACATGACCTGGTTGAGTGCATGTTGGCCTAAGTCGACATGTACATGACTTACACATGTTTGATTATGATGAAATCATGTGAGTCAAACTGATTAGTCGTGATAATTCTCAATTAAACTAAGGATAGAAGGATTAATGTAACATTAACAGGTAAGGTAATGACTCATGAACAATAGTATAAATTGCACATTCTACAAGGTATATTGATTACATCAATTAATTATCACATTTATCATCATATAACATATTTTGTTGAGTAGAGTCTCTTTTATATATACAACCTCCATTCATAATAGAAAGGACAAGTATCATTTTAAAAAAATGTGGGAAAGTTCAAAGTGCTTAGAGTTAGAGATCTTTACAAATATATTTAATTATGTAAAAACATCAAATTATTAAATAAGTTTTTCTATAAAAATGTGTCAGATCCCATTAAAACACACTCAAAACCCTCAAGTAGTGGGATCCATGTGCCAAGGAGTGAGTGAGCGTTTCAGTTAGTGGAAAACAGGTGGCTGTAGGAGAGTGGTCGTTCGGCTTGGGTGACGGCAGTACTTAATGCGAAATTTCAAATGTCGTGACACTTCTCTGCATGCCTTCCTTCTTCTCCAAACTGCTGAAACCATTTTCTCCTCCTTCTCTCTGCCATCTCCATATTCTCTCTAAGAAAATCACACCTTTTCTTCTTCCGATCACCTCTCAGGCACCGTTTGAACACTCCCGACGTCAAGAGCTTTCGTTTAAACCGTTCAGTTTGTGATTCTGAGTCGTATTGCTAAAACGTGATTGTCGCACGTTAAGTCTTTGGTAGTGGGGAGCTCTATTCTGCATCGTTGAGCGTTCGGTTAAGTATAGAGGTAAGAGAAGCTTATATAATTTGATTAAATTCTTGTTTTGAACGTTGGTATGTTTGCATGATACGTTGTTTGACTATTTGATGAGTATGAAATATGCGTGTACTGCTTGCTTGGATGTGTGGATGGATGAATGATATACGTTGTGAACTGAGTTGAAATAGGGATTGATATTCGAACTGTAGTATTTTGAGTAAAGGTGATAGTATGATCGAGCGTCATTAACGAGCGTTCGGTTCTTCTTGGGAGTGCATGGTCTTAACTGATTCCTCATGCTTTAGGGATAGTATCTAAGAGTTTTGTGTAATACTATATAGGATTAGGTAAACTGTGACCAAGAGTTCGTATTAACCGTTCAGTTTTCCTTTGAGCGTCCGTTTATATTAAGTTCTTCTTCTACAAGGAATTTCGTTAATGAAGATCGTGTTATAATACTAGATATGTATAAATGAGTGTGCGACCTAAGTGTAGTCTTTCTTTAGGTTTCCTAAACAGTTTAGTTAATGTATTATATACTACTTAAGGTCGTAGACGTTATCGTTCTTTTTCATTAAAAATAAGTGTGGCGCAATTGTGTGTGTGTGTGTGTGTATATATATATATATATATATATATATATATATATATATATATATATTCTTTCATTTTATGTAAGTTTATTAGTGTTCGGTCTTGGACCAAGCATTCGACCTCAGTAGCACTCGTTCCTGATAAGTACTTGGTCTTGGACCAACGCTCGTTCGATAGTGTTTGGTTTCTACATGGCTCGATCTTAAACCAAGCGTTGGGTCTCGTTTACAGTAATCTATTATTACCGTTTTAGAATAAGAGTCTTCAGCCAAAATCGATAGCGTTCGTTATTTCATAATTTCTCATCAGTATTAGTATTGGGTGTCAAACAATGTTGGTCTTTAAAAGGTGTTTGGCCTAAAGTCTTAGTACTCGACCTAGGCTTCGTGGCGTCCGGTTTGAACTATTAGGGGTCTGTTTATTGAAGTGGATAAGTAACGCTCAGTCATGTTAGTTTTCTAAGAAGTGTTATTCCAGTTGGACTTATGCTATGATGAGAGAGGGTGATCGTATTTCAGTTGAATGTATTAATGATGAAGTATAAGAGAATTTGAAATGTGATGTGAATGAAATAGTTTAATTATAAACGAGTATTCTAGGGAGGAATATCTCAGAAAGTGGTTATTGATTGGTAAAATATGAATGTGGGCAAAGCTTAGCGGGCGTTTATCCTGATATTCCATGATTACTCATTCTCAAGTAGAGAGGAGTGAGTCATGTGTGGGAATGACAGGAGATCCTAGTCCATAAGGTTAACTTGGACGGAACAGATTAACCTCGGGTGACAACTATTGAGGGCATCCCAGTTACTACATCATTCGGGTGCACGAACATCGTTGCTACACAGGATTCATACAGTCCGGACAATCAGAGTCAAGTGGTCGTCAATTGCATGCCTTGATGTATGAATGATGATTTGGGTGTTGTTGGTTTAATTATGAATGTTGTATGTTGTTATTGAGCAAATTAAATTACATAAGCTTACCCTGTTTATCATTTTGTCTGTGTTGTGCGTCCTGTCGTTGTCCTATTGCAATGATCATCCGTGTGGATGTGAGCAGAAGGAGAAGAGCTGCTGGAAGAAGTATTGAAAAACGCAGCGGAAGTGAAGACCGAACCTTAGGAACGTTCGGTCTGTTATTAGCTTTATCTTTTGTAGGATCGTTCGGTATAAGTTATTTTGTACACCGTTCGGTCTAGGGGTAGCTAGCATACGATTTTTAATTTCCCGATCTTATGTAAGGCCGTTCGACCATAATAGTATCTGGCTCAGTATAGAACTGATCTATTGTATTATTAATATGTGATGATTTTCGTATATGATTTTATACTGTACTTTTGGGATGTTACAAAATGTAATATTATCTCTTATGTAATAATCATATTATAGATTTTTATTTTACTTTATATAAATTATTATATTATAATCATGTAAAAACATCAAGTTATTAAATAAGTTTTTCTATAGAAATGTAATATTATCTCTTATGTAATAATTATATTATAGATTTTTATTTTACTTTATATAAATTATTATATTATAATAGTGAACTTTTTTTTTTGTCACTTTTACTCTAAAGCAAGAATCTTACAAAATTCGTATTTCAATGACTTATTTTATCAGTCTTTACTTTTTAGAGTTTAATTTTTTTAATCTTTTATATAAACTGTCTAAAGAAATTCAATCCTTAATCTTAATATTACGAACATAATAATAACAACAAATTAACATTTTTAAATATAGGACAATATAATGCTAAGTAGTTTCCAATCTATCTCTCACTCTCTCTCTCTCTCTCTCTCTCTCTCTCTATATATATATATATATATATATATATATATATATATATATATATATATATATGATATTTTAATATTATTTTCTAATAAAAATCGAGATTATATCCCGTATGTACACAATTAGATTAAAGTTAGATAAAGATGTAAAAACTTTAATTTACACATAACTAGACATCTTTTTAATTTTTTTCACGATTATTCTAACCAAAGGAAAATATTATTTAAATTTAGATAAATTAAAAAAATAAAGAGGAAATTGTTTAAAACTATGAAGTTATCACAATCAATTTTATATAAAACTAAGCATTAAAAATTATAAAAAATACATTATTTATGTAAATTAATAAAAAAATATAATGTAGAGTGCACTAAAAATTTGATCTAGTTCCAAAAATGATAAACTCTAATTCTACACACAGTTGAATATAGTAGTGAAAAGAACACAAGCTATATAGAGTTATACACATTCTTGTAAAGGAAGGCATTTTCTGCTCTTTATTCTAACACTAAACAACCACCATACTCAGAATCCAAAGCACCATAGATAGCTCGAATCCAAACAGAGTATGAAGCAATCCTCGATCAAGTACAAACCCAAACAGTGTTATCCCTCCACAGTTGTGGTGCAAATATGTTACTGCATCAATTGCAGATAAAATTTTAGAAAATAAATTTTAATTCTAACTTAATTATTTTAACGACATTGTTTGATAAATATGTAATTTTCACCTTTCACATAATTCAGTTTTTGCACAGAAATTAATCTGGTTTTCTAGCCAACACACAAAAAACATTTTCAAAGAAAATATCTGTAAGACAAACTATAATAATGCTCACCTAAAGCTTGTCTGGTATGGAAAGAACAAGGTTGTGGGGTTACTGATATATGTATTTCCGATGAATCAGAATCAGTAGCAGAAGGACTAGGTGACACCTCTGACGTTTCGCCTTTGCACTGGTCTGATTCAGCAGATGCATTGGTCATCACCATGTGCCACTTTGCTGCAATTGACACTATCCCTTGAGCCCTATGTGTGATTCTCGCAGCACCAGTCAAGCACAAGACAAATCCACACAACTGCACAGCAGAACAAATCTGCACCAAAAACCAGTAAATTCTCCTGAGACTTTAAAGTTCAAGCAATGTCATTGACCAAGTAAGAATATAGAACAACAAAGCTTAATGAAGTGAAGCAATAGCTTTACCACAAGGTCACCAGAATTGAAGAAGGTGGTGTCAGATTTGGATTCCAAAACCAGCAAGAGAGAGGTCAATTGACTAACCGTGATTGTGACCAAACTGTTGGAAACATCGGTACTTGTTCCCTCCTCCGTGAACCCCAAAATGGGCACTCTGCGGAAGCGTAAAAATGAAAGCGTAGAAATAAAGAAAATTAACACTGGAAATTTTAACGTGGAAAATCCTCTCGGAAAAAACCACGGGACCTAGTCCAGAAAAATATCTCCACTATAAAAGTAGGATTACAGTGTTTCTCTCACTCTCTGAGGATCTCACAGTAAATCTCACCCTCTCGGATGGTATACAAAACTCTAACTTTCACACTCACAGTATCTTCTATTGTACTGTGTCTACACCTCTCGGTATTTCTCTCACACACAAAAAAACTCTATTTCTCTCCTTCACCGTGGCTCTCTTTTCTTCACGGTGGTATTCTTCTTCTCTGCTGGGTGTGTGGCTTCACTTCCCTTGCTCTGTTTTGCACGCTGCTTTGCTTCTCAAATTTAAGAAGTGAGAAAGCCAAAACAAACAAAATGGTTGTTGAGGTGGTGAGCTGAATTTACGGAAAAGCAAGCAAAAGTGGAAGACATTTTGGTGCATTATTTTGCTGATGGGGAACAATGGCTCCAGCATTTCATAGTGGAATGGGTCCCAATATTTGTTTTATTCCAACACAAACAGCTTATTATAAAGAACCTGTATCTATGGCTTGTTATCCACAATTGTCTCCTGATTCTGACATGCTCTCTGAATATCGTGTTTGCATCAGATTCACGCCCTTCAAAGAGTTTGTGCAGTCCTTCAAACCTCAGTATCTGAAGCTCGCAGGTAAGCCTGAAAATCACACACGCCAACAAGAACAACCCCGTTCTGTAGACCCAGGAAAGCAATACCAAAACAAACACAACCCAGTTCAGGAGGGTCCCACATGGAACAGAAATTTCCACCCTGGAAAAGAAGATGATTTTGTGAACAAGTTCCACGATGAACGAAGGTAACACCATGCACGCTAAGTATCTGAATGCTTTCTGAATGTGGCGCGTGTACCCACGTCGGACATTGATGGAGTCATCTTGTAACACGTCTAGGAACAGAAGCTGTCTGAGCCCATAACTGCAAACTCATGTGCATTGAATTGACGATTCCGTTACAATGAGATGTTTCAGAAAATGAATAACTAAAGTGTACACATTTTTTGTTTGGTACCTTGGGAAGAAACGGGAGAGGGTGAAGAAGGCGAAAATGGCGAGGGCTGATTGTGGTAGTTGGAGGAGCTTGTTGAAGCTAAAGGGGTCGAGTTGGGAAGCCGGGATGTGAACGAAGAGAGAAGTGAAGAGAGGGACAGTGATGGTGAGGAACACGAAGACAACATAGGAAACGAGTTTTGTGAGGAAGGAAGAGTGGTCGAGAGCACAACATTGAAGGGTTGTGCGTAGGTTTTGCAGTTCGTGGGTGGCATAAGATGGTTGTCGGAGGAGCAAGGGAATGTTGAGTTGTTGGTGTTTTTCCACGAATGATGGGCTTCTGATGGAGGAACCAATGTCGATGATGATTGTGTTGTTTGATTCTGTGGAGGGCTTCATTGTTGGGTTTCTTTTGAGTAATATGAGACACAGAAACAGAGCAAAGAAAAGTGAAGAAACAGAGCAATGGGTTTTTGAGGGTGTTCTTTACTTACTGTTTATGGAGAAAAATAGAAAGGAAAAAGACAGTAAATATCTTAGTTTAGAGTTTTAAAGAAACTTAATTGAATTATATAGTAAATTGTTTAAAAAAAGTGGCTGTTAAAAACCATTTTGCTAACTAAATATGATTTACAAAGGAATAAAGAAAGAAAAGTATAAACCTTACTTTGCGTTGTGAGAATTCTTGAGGTTACATGTTAAGCTAGGAATAATGAACGTTTCATTTAATAATAAATAAAGTCTTTATTTAAATTTAACCATAATAAAATTATATATATGTAAAGTTAGGGGGGAAATCATGAAATGATAGAGTTTAATTTTATAATAGTATATTAGTATTTAGTTGTTGTCATGCTAGTCTTCAACTGATCATTGTCTACCTGTCAATTTATTTTGCTTTCTTTTTTTTATTGATTGTAACAACAATTTAACTTTCATTATTAAATTCATTTGTGATCAAATCACTTTTTTATATATAAGCAAACAACAATAAACATAATCACAATACTAACATTATTAAAAAAAATCCTTCGAATCTCTTACACACACGACACGTTGTTTCAAATTATTTTTCTCTTCAACACTTCAATAATCCATTTTTATTTTTATTTTTATTTTTATTTTTTACATAACCATGGTTATTTTGAGTATTTGTTCTATTGGGATTTATGGTAATGTACAGGTGTTTTTTTTTTTAATTTTTTCAAAACCTTTTTTAAGATTTTAAGTGAGTATTAGATAAGAATAAATTGGATATGAGTCTTTGAATTGGAAGTAGTGTCTTGACATGAACACATAAGTGATCAAATCCTGATTAAATCATTGTATTAATCCCACATAGGATATCAATGAATCTGAAGAACAATATTTTAGAAAAATACACATATAAAAATTATTAAATGAAATGCTCACAGTTAATTGGTGTAGAGTTTTTTTAATAGAAAAAAACCCAACAACCTCGATGAAGAAATTCATAAGAATAAATCGAATCAAATACGCACGGATTTATTTTATTAAATATATCATAGGTAACAAAAAAATTAAAGAACTTAACTCTCAAAAAAACATAATAAAATAAAATAAGAAAATATGAGTAATTTGAATCTCTTTGCATGTAGTGTAACAAATTCCTATCATAACAAACACACCAGACAAATAGAAGTCACGTAAAATTGTTGTTATGCATATTTTAGAGACGACCAATGTGATAGAAGGCATCACCTTCTCCAATAACAAGAAATGACAGCTTTTAACCAGGCCACAACCAGCATTATAAATAACCATTGAACAAAAGTATCTTTGGAAATGAAGTCCAAACACTTACATTATACATAGGCCGGCCTCACCAGCTCATTCTTTGTGGGAACGATCTTGTCCTTGTCAATGTCACCCCACAAAATGCTTAACATTTCTCATATCCCTTCATCTTCTTTATCCTTTTTCTCCTGCTTCTAAACTCGCCAACAAAAACTTTTTCTCCAAGTTCTTATGGCGCATATGGTAGAGTGCTTCTGTCTTCTCATGCTCTTCACTTGTTTTTTGCCTTCACTCGCTGACAATGCTCAAGTTCTGATCCACTTCAAAACATTCTTGTCCAATGCTGATGCTTTAAGCAACTGGGGGAACCAATCAATCGGTGTGTGCAGCTGGACTGGTGTACTGTGTTTCAATCAGAGTTTTCATGGCTTGAGATTAGAACACATGGGACTGGGTGGCACTGTTGACGTAGACACGCTGCTTCTGTTGTCCAATTTGAACAGCTTTAGTGTCATTAACAACAACTTCGAGGGTCCAATGCCCGAATTGAAGAAGCTTGTCAATTTAAGGGCGTTGTTTCTGAGCAATAATAAGTTTTCTGGTGAAATCCCAGATGATGCTTTTGATGGCATGAATCGTCTCAAGAGAGTATTCTTGGCTGAAAATGAGTTCACTGGTCATATTCCTACGTCCTTGGCTCAATTGCCTAAACTTTTTGATGTGGACATACATGGAAATAGTTTTGAAGGAAACATACCAGAATTTCAACAGAGTGATTTCAGAGTGTTTAATCTGTCTTACAACAAATTAGAGGGTCCAATTCCAGAAAGCTTAAGCGGCAAGGATCCAACTTCGTTTGCTGGTAAGTTGACAGCCATCTATGCTCTCTCTCTTTATAGTTTCCACCAACGGAGATTATCTACTTTACTATTTGTTCTCTTTCGTTGTTTGTTGCCGTTTATTTTAGCCTTATTTGGAACATTCGATGACATGTTCACATCAGTGTTAAATGTCGGAATCTTAATCAAGGAAATTTAATTATGGCAACGACTACCTGAAGAAAACTCTTCAGCATTTGAACATAAAATTGAATACAACCGTCCATGATAATGAATTCATGGTCAGCTCCAAGTGTACATTCACCACAGATAGCTTTTACACTAAGGTGCATTATGCTGCTTGAAATTGAATTTTCTGATCTAATTTTTCTAGTGAAACAGGTAATCCAGGTCTATGCGGAGATCCTCTAGGCCCCTGCATTGGAAGCCCCACCCCACCATCGGACACTGATCAACCGCCAAATTCACATACAGAAAAAGAAAACAAGAAAAAACGCATTATCCTAACAGTTGTTGTAGTGGTGGGGGTGATTGTGCTGGCTTCAATAATAGCACTCTTGATCATCCGTTACCGTCGAAAGAAACCCGTGCTGGTCAAAGATGCACAACCCCAGAACGTTACTCCATTTTCTAGCGAGTCCAAATCCATTGTTGTGACAGCTGAATCCAAGAAAAGTGAAGACGGAGGGTTGAACTTCGTCGGGAACCAGAGGGAGGGGATTGACTTGCAAGACCTGCTAAGGGCCTCGGCTGAGGTTCTGGGGAGTGGCAGCTTTGGATCCACTTACAAGGCCATGCTTCTGAACGGGCCAGTGGTGGTGGTGAAGAGATTCAAGCACATGAACGGCGTGGGGAAGAAAGAGTTTTTTGACCACATGAGCAGGCTCGGAAAATTGTCACACCCCAATCTACTCCCTCTCGTTGCATTCTACTACGGAAAAGAAGAGAAGCTTTTGGTTCATGACTTTGCTGAAAATGGCAGTTTGGCCAGTCATCTTCACGGTATGACCCATTCGTTATTTTACTCTTAAAAATCTGAACTTTAGATTCAGTTCCTTAAAATATCCCATACCCATTTGAGTAATGTTGTCTGTAATTGATTTGTAGGAAGAAGCGGAGTTGAATTGAACTGGGCAACTCGTTTGAAGATCATAAAAGGAGTGGCGAGGGGATTGGCTTATCTGTACACGGAGTTCCCCGACCAAGCTTTACCACACGGTCATCTGAAATCGTCAAACGTTGTACTGGACGGTTCCTTCGAGGCTCGTTTGGCAGAGTACGGACTTGTGGCAGTGGTGGAGAAGAGCCACGCTCAGCAGTTCATGGTGGCTTACAAGTCTCCAGAGGCGAGCCAGTCTGAGAAGCCAAGCGAGAAGAGCGATGTGTGGTGTCTGGGGATTCTGATACTGGAGCTTTTGACGGGGAAGTTCCCTGCGAGTTATCTGAGGCATGGGAAGGGAGCGAACGAGGATTTGGCGGCGTGGGTGAACTCCATAGTGAGCGAAGGGTGGAATGCGGAGGTGCTTGATAAGGAGATTCCTGGGAGAGGGAGTGGAGAGGGTGAGATGGTGAAGCTGTTAAGGATTGGAATGGGATGCTGTGAATGGAGCTTGGAGAGTAGATGGGGTTGGAAGGAAGCTGTGGCAAAGATTGAGGAGTTGAAGGAGAGTGACGATGGTGGTGAAGGTGGAAGTGAACTGGATCATCTCTACTCAGTTTCTACCAGTCTCGACGACTTCTCTCTCTCACAGTCTATTTCATGATCAATGGATCTTCCTCCTCTTCATTTCTTCACTTCGTTTTATCTCTCTCGCTTTCAAACTCTTCATTTATTTTGTATAATATTACTCACCACAATTTTTAGCCTTGGACTTGTGTAATAAGTTGTTGGTGTTGAGATGGACCGTCTTAGCTATGTAAAACTTTCAAAGTTGTAAGGGGAAAAATAATTACTGAATAAGATGACATTTTTAATAAACTTCAATCAACCAAAATATGTATTCATATGTCTTCTAATAATTCTCAGGCTGTGGTTGCTTTTAGCAAAATTATTGACACATAAAGGAGATGTTGTAAGATTATAAATAACATCACACTTTCTATAGTTTTAAACAAATTTTTATTTTTTAATAATTCAAATAAGATTATATATATATATATATATATATATATATATATATATATATATATATATATATATATATATATATATATATATATATATATATATATATATATTGTATGGTCACCACGTCAGACAAGGAACGAGTGACCGTCTAAAGAGAGAAAATGATCAATCGATCTCGAAATTATTCTAAACAATAATAGTCACTAATGAACGAGAATAACAATTATTGATTGATAATTAACAAAAGCAATAGTCATTTATTAGTGATTAATGAGTCAGACATAATGGTAAACTTATTATAATATTTATAAATATATAATCTTTATTATAAGATTATTATCACAAATTCATTCACATGAGTGTATCTTCTGCATACATCCTCCCTGCATTTAAGACAAAGAGAAGAGAGAATAGACAACTGAATGATAAAATTGAGTTAAAGATCTCAATCCTATCTAAACACACACACACACACACACATATATATATATATATATATATATATATATATATATATATATAATCAGTGTGATTTAGTATAGTTTGTAGAAACATGTATAGTTTTCAAAGTAATGAATATAACTTTCACAACCTTTGTTAATTATTTTACTGAATAATCATTAAAAAAATTACAAATATAAAAAAGATAAGAATTAATTACTATTTAACAGTAAAAACTATAAAAAAAAACTGATATTTTAAAATAAAGATAAGGTAAGATGAAATAAGTTTTTTTAATAACTTAAAAGAACATTTTTTTTATCTCCTTTACGTAAACTAATCTCACAATTTATTTTTCTACAACTAAATAACGAAGTCAATTGTAAATTCCATTATTACATGAAGTGCTGTCAAAATGAGTTGTAATCCGCGACTCAACTTGGCTCACCACGGGTTTGAGTTGGGTTGGGTTTGAAAAACTGTAATTTTTTTTATGCGGGTTAGTTTTCAACGTGGCTCACTTAGAACCTGGCTCACAGAGTTGAACCCGTGATGAGTCCACCAATCCACCTAATTTAATTTAATTATTTATTATTTTGTATTTCAATATTATTAATTAGTATTTTTTTATTATATTGTAGATGGGATAAAAAATATATTTCAAGAGAAGAATATTATAGATTTATCTATTCAAGACTCTAATATTATAAAAGGACAAATGATACAAAAAATATCAATATTAAAAACTTATTTGTTCGTCTTTTGTGTTTGTTTTTTTATTACGTTGTATGATATATTTTTTTTAATTATCTTTAGAGTTTAATATCATTTTAGAGTGAAATTTATTTACATTTAAATTAAAAAAATTATAATTTATTTTAAAAATAAAACTCATGTGAGTCAGTGAGCCAACCCGTCTAACTCACCAACCC
The DNA here is from genome assembly GCF_029865625.1 of Vigna umbellata. Taxonomy (NCBI): domain Eukaryota; kingdom Viridiplantae; phylum Streptophyta; class Magnoliopsida; order Fabales; family Fabaceae; genus Vigna; species Vigna umbellata. Next base: position 1,619,339 of record NC_142168.1, read on the forward strand.
GTGGTGGGTTGGACCGGATTCAAATTTTTTCAGCTTGCTAATAAGTGACTCGGATTGAGTTGACTCACTAAGTAACCAACCCGTAATGGGTCGGACCTGGTCCTGCTGATTGGATAACATGACATACATAAACAAAGTTGTTATTAATAATTAAATACTAATAAATAGTCTGGATGAACTGAATAAGCAAAGAAATTAACATGCTAGGAATCTAAGTTGATATGAATGAAAAGTTTCTATAATAATATTATAATAGAATAAAGTGTGATTATCTGAGTTATAATTACGTTTGTTAATTTATTTTGAAAATTATAAATTCAGATTTAAGATCAATAAATAGATAATTATAATTAATACATATTAATTATAAATTTTTATTAACTTTGACAGAGTATTTTCAACATAACTTCTCGTTTTGACTAAGTAGGCATCTAAGACTAAGGTTAACCAAGATAAACATTTAAATATTCAAAAAATACATAATAATAGTTGACATTGATCCGTAACCGAGAAAATAATTATATGACATACATAGATAAAGTTATTACTAATAATCAAACAACTAGTATTATTATCAAAGTACAAAGTTAATATTACATTGTGTCTAATAATTTATTTTTTATCAAACTAATATAATGGTTTATTATGTTATATAGTTTTCTAAAAATATTACAAATAATTTTATTTAATATTGGATTGCTTCTTTAATATTTATACATTTTATATAAAAAATAATTAAGAGACCCGTGCATACGCAGGTCTCTTACTAGTTACTTATAAAACAAAAACAAGAAAAAAAAAATCCCTTTGGGCTTGATCAGGTTGGTATAGAGAGGGCCCGCTCGTGAGAAGGAAAAAAAGCAGAAAGGTTAATGGCGCGAGCGTGGGTGAGCTCCACATTCCCGCGCGTACTTCATTTCGCGATTCAGCGCCACTCCAACTCCTCCCTCGTTATCTTCCCTGTACAGTCTCTTTACTCTAAGATGTAAGTGCCCTACTTTTACTCTCTAATGTGTTGCTGTATTTCTACACTGCAATTCACGTGTGAGATTAACTGTATTCAGTTGCATTTACAGTTACGGTTGCTGGCGAAGGGAACGATCGGTGACTGGTAGTGTTAGGGCTTTTGAATCCTCTTCTGCTAAGCCTATGAGTTGGTGCGATGGCGTTCAAGAACCACGGGTTCTCGTGGCGCCGGGTAAATTTACGTCTCACTAGTTCTTCTTGTTATTTTCTGTTCTTTTTTATTTCCATCTATAAAATTATAGTCGCATCAAAGACAGAATACACGAACTGGAAAACAATACCAAAATTAATTTTCGATGGCACTGGTAATGTATTGCTGCCGATCATTCATTTCGATTTATATTCTTCTTGTTAGACCATATTGTGATTGTTATACGCCATTTGGAGATATATATTTTTAATATTTTTTGCATTACTTTATAATAAGTTGTTAATGCATTTTATTTAATTATTTATTATGCGAGTGAAGATCCTGGCACCGTTGGTCCGGGACAGATGATATTGCTCCGCCATCCCAAATCTGGTAATTTGAAGAACATCCATTATTTTATGTACTTCTCATAGTGTTTTGTTACTTATTTATATAAATATTGTTTATTGTGATTTTTCCACCTCAATTGATTACAATTTGTTAGTCCTGTCAACCACATCACATCACACACATTTTTTCTATAAATCTTTCTCAAGGAATTAGAGTTGATTAAGGCTTCTTGAACGTGTGCTCTCTTTCAGTTTTTACATATTTTTCGCTTCTTTGATAGGAAATGCAACGCAGTATCTGTTTGCAAATGGAATGCTTCAAGAACTTCAGTGGTTTAAGAACTTGTACGGGTCTTGGTGTTTGGGAGATTATATAACTGAAGGTAGAGATGTTTGAATAGCTTACGTGTGAAGTATGCATTTTGCATTGTTATTCATGCTTATGTTGCATTAGGTACCTTTGTTTCTCTCATTGATCTCTTATATACAAATCTTTTACTTCTACTAAAACAATACTTTTTTGTTCCTGGTCTGCCAACGCCATATTCTTGTACTCCTAATCAACACAAAAAAATTCGAAAAATCTCTTGTTCTTTTTCGGATTGAAAGCATTGTGTTTCCTCTTCTCATGTCAGTAGGCTCTACTCTCTAGGTCTTTCACTAATGGAGAAACTAAGCAGCACTTTAAACAGAAATTTTAATCGTTATTGTTTTTGTTCCCCAACAGATGGTCGGTTGTATTTATCCACACCAATTGATCCTGTTTTCATCATGTTGCCTATATTTGAGGAGGCTAGAATGAAGGTAATAAGTTTTATATTTCGTTTGAGCCATGGGAATTCGAAGACATTTTTTATTTCCGAAGTATTTTCCATTTGCTTATCCTTGATCAACTATTAAACGGAACAAAAGTTTTAATTGCTCATATGACACCTTATGTATAGAACCCACCCAAACTAATAACTATAGGTTTATATCCTCAAAGAAACCTCTACACACAAAATCCATGATATCCCTTTTTGGAGGTCCGCAGAACTCCTACCTTTTAGTGTTGTGAATGGATTAATTAGGTCTAGATAGTATTTTCACCCCGAAAAACTACTTCTCTGAATGTAGCTGGTTTTCTTGAAATGCACGCAGAAAGGGGATGATCTTGGCAGGTTCAGGCAATTGGACGAGATATTATTTATTGATGGCTATCCAGGATATATGCAGTTAATGTCTGTTGTGGAGAACTGTATGCAAGTTGTTTCTGAAATCAAAGGTGACTATATTCTTGTACTCTTTCTATTTACAACTTGAGTTTGAAAGTTTGCCATGTTTCTTATGATTTAAGTTATTTATTGGGCGGATATTGGGGAAAGAAATTGAGAAGTTTGTTGTTGACGTTATGTTTTTTATAATGTTGATGATATAAAAGTATGGTGACAACATTGTTAATCATTTTCTTTGTTCTAATTCTCATGGTCTTCTAACGCATGCATATGCAGAAGTTGGATCCTCAAAATTCTTCAGACTTGATGACTCAAAGGTTCTACGTTGGTTGTGCTATAAGGTTTATCTATATTATTTCCTTTACTGTCATTTGGTTGATGTGATGTTTAAGCTTCCCCCTCATTCAGGGAAAAAAACTAGTATACGTGTGACATGGTATTTGCGCAGCGCAGAAAATTCAATCCTCCATTAATTATAATGGAGGTATGATATTTGGCCTATGGATGCCTGAACTTCATCATGTGTTTTCGAGAAAATGTAACAAACACCGAAACATGTCTCGTCGATTTTATATTTGATTGCTGATACATGCATCCACCTATAAAGCAATATAGGAAATAGTTAAATTGCTTGTAGTTTGCTTTCAAACTTCTATTTATCTTTGGCTGATGTTTGACGCCATCTTTGATTTAAATGGTAGAAAACCTTTTACCTGTCGGAAGTTTGTTAACTTGGTTTGTCTTATTTTAGGTTTGTCAGCTAAAACAGACACTGCCCAATTTGGACAAAAACTATGCTGTTCAATCAGAGAAAGACACATGTAAAGTGTTTATTATCATTCTGTGTTCTGTTGGCTGTTGGAGAATTTTATTCTGCTGAGGTTAAATACTTAGTCAAGTGTTTATCTTTTGGAAAAAAAAAATATAAATACTTTGTATATGGAAAAGGGAGACATTTTAATATGGTAATACTTTGGAGATTTATCATGCCTTTTACTGTATTGTGTCTGTATGCATGGGCGACTGTGATGAGGGATACAATGGCAACTTGTAGAACTAACATTTTTATTTTATGTAAAGGCTAAAATAAATGAGGAAAGATATACTATACTCTATAATGCCTTGAAATAAATAATTGCATGTTGTTCTGTTTGTTAAACCTGGGAGATAGAAAAAGGATAGTGGAATTTATCCTTTTTGTTAACAGGCTATCTATCTTCTTTCTTACTATGTGAAAATATACTAATGGTTACTGCTGTACCCTCTTATTTGAGGGATTTCCAATCAAGAATACAGTTCCCTCATTCTGGATTGTGGCATGAGCAAAATACACGTCTGTGTTGATGTTTCATTGTAATCGTGTATTTAAATAATTGGTCCACCAATACTATCTATACCTGTGACCGTTCGGCTAACTATTGATTGAACGGTCCATATAGTCAGGAATATGATGAGATTAATCATGATGACCATCCTTGAGACTGAATGTTTATAACCTACATATCGAATAGTCACCCTTAAAAACGATTAAATCTGATGATGGTTAACTTAAGGCAAAACATGATTAGTACTAATTGGACCATGATTAAGTCGTTAGTAATCTGAAGTCCATTCCAAAATGTTCGTATGGGTTAGTTGACCCACGAACCTCTTGAATGTTGGAGGCGTCCATTTCTCGGGCATGGGCTTCTCCATGATAGCTGGCGTGAATGGTAGCAAGCCGATTGTGTGGATTGTGTGTATCGAAGGAGCTCCCTTGCTTGCTCTTGTGCTTCCTTCTTGAACTGTCTTGGTTGGTCCTTCTGCTTGCTTATTCAGGCAGGCCAGAACCGCCCAACATGGAATGCTGGGCCGTCTGTTTTTGGTGAGTGGTCACTTTCTCGGCCCTCAATGCCGCTAACTCTTCCTTGTGCCTTCTCTGCATCTCTTGCATATGGTGTTGCATCTCCTTTATCAGCTCTATAGGATCTTGCTAGTTGTCAGAGCAGTTGTACTCATGTTCTTGGTGATCACCATTGAGTTGTTTACTGATTTCTCGGGCCTATAGTGAGCACTAAAATGTTTTGGTTATGGGATTGAGGTTATCGGTTGACTATATATCCTTGATGTCTGCATGTCTTTGTTAATGTTCATCTTGGAATTTTGTTCGGACAAAAAGGTTACCAGTAGAAGATACTTTGATGTCAAAATCAGTAAAAATCTGATAGAATTAATGTGTAATAAAAGCAATCATCTATCTTTTTACCTCAAATCTATATTTATAAATTTCATAATAGACTTTGGATTATTAATGACAATTGGTACTAATCATGTTTTGCTGGAAATTGATCATCAATCAGGTTTAGTCGTTCTTAAAAGGTGATTGTTCTGTCTGTAGATTATAGTTGTTTGATCTCAAGAATGGTCATCATAATTACTCTCGTAGTATCCTTGACTATATGGACCGTGACAGTCAATAATTAGTGAGACAGTCATACGGTACAGTTCTTAATACTTAAAAATGCATATATGGCCTTTTTGTTTCACTGTTTTGCTGTGCATTCACGCACTTGTGTTACCGATGCAGTGATTGATGCCGTCTGTATATTAGGAGAGTATTTGAAGGAAAAGCCTTGGCTGGAGCTTTTGTGTAACCATCTAAAGTATAGCCTTTTATAATATCTTATTTTAAAGATTTTACCTGAATATTCCTTGTGGTGATAACTTACAAGAGAAACCATAGAGGGATTGAAATGGGATTCTTTAAGATATATTCCTTAAAATATTTAGTTTTGCAGGTTAAATATACTTGAGGTTACTGGAAAAGTACAAGTATATGCTGAAGGAAGTAACCCAGGTTTATGTAACGAATCACAGGTATTTACTGGGACGGAAGAAGAATAAGTCTTTGGATTTGTTATTCATTTTGAACTAATTTGTATACTGCTGATTATCAGGAACAACGGAGTGAAGATAAGAAGGCCACAACTGTAAAGAAAGGTAGACAAGCGAAGAAGGTAAAATTGGAGACAGAATCACACAACATCAAAGATATGTTTACGAGGGCCTCCCGAAAGAAAAGCTAACATTCCCTTCCCATTCTATTGGTGGAAACGGGTCATTGTCATAGTGTATCATTTCCTAGACCTGCAAGGAGTGGATAAGCATTGACTCAGCTCCTGGTTTGTACCGTCCCAACTCTTTTTTTAGATTCTATTATCATTTATTATCAATTTCGCCTTATCTAATTTTACAAGTGAGGAGTAAAGTTGGTAAAATAAATCTGATTCAGGACCGATTTGAATAACCCATAAAATAGATCGGATTATATTTGAAAAATAATAATTTAAATTAAAGTAGATAAAAATACCTGTTTAATCTGATGTTTAAACAGGTTTAGACCAAATTATATAAAATTTGATTTATTCATCTTTAACAATAATGCTATGGTCAGAAAAATAATAAAAAAGTAATAGTTTTGTTAAAATATATGTACTGAAATTTTATTAAAATATTACGCCTAACTTAACCTTTAAATATGTATTTTTAATTTGGAATTATTTTTTAGTTTACTTTTTTAAATGGATTAATATAATTTTGTAGTTTGATAAGTTCGGGTTTGCCATAAATTTTCCCTAATGCTATACCGTTGATTTTTTCAATCTGAATTAGGATATTTTTATGGAGGAGTCGAGTCTACATCCAAAATAACTTGGGGGTCTTTTTGTCCTATTAGATCACTGACCTGATTTAATACCCTCGTAACACTTATCTCATCTGGCATCTTTTTCAGCATCTCATTGAAAACACTTTATTGTAGATAGCTATAGACCGCTGGCATCTCTTTTAGCATCTCATTGAAAATGCTTCATTTTAGATAGCTATAGAATGCAACACTTTATGTAGACATTTCATTATGTTAAAAAGCGTTAGACTTTATGTAGACATTTCATTATGTTAGAATGCAACACTTTTTAATTGGTTTCAATTGAGGTTTTGTTTTTTAAAATGTATAATAATTAGGTTATTTCTTAATATCATAACAGCGTTAATTATGTGTTATGTGTTCCTTTGTGTTTTTTAAAAAAATAATTTTTAATTTTTTAATTTTATTTATGAAATCATTGTATGAGTTTCAATTTAATTTAGTTTTTTTTTTAAAATTAAATAATTTTTTTTTCAAATTAAAACTAAATTTAACTTTATGTAAATGTTATAAAAATATTTTTATTAAAATTAATATTTTAATTAAATATTTTTCATAAGATTAAATTTATTTAAATTTATATTTTACATAATCAGTAAAATAAAGGTGAGAGTTTAAGACACGACCTTACAATTCTTTTTTCTCAAGGTGAGGGTCTATTTTCTTTCATCTCGTTATTTCTTGGATTTACATATAATTTTTTACAGTGTTCTTTTACATTAATTTGTTAATATTTTATAAAAAATTAAGTAATTAAGCAAATATTCTTCGACCTACCAAGATTGGCTAGTTTGTATATAGTTTTAAGTTCATATTCTTAAACTTCATTATCACTACACCAATATATTTAATATTTTAAAAATATTTAATAATTTAATAATCGTGAAAAAAATAGTAAAAATTAGTGACATCGTTTGGTTAACTGATTAAACCATAGAAAACCAAATACGTGGATCAGGGTGTTTCACACATGCTTCTATTTATCAATGATTTTTTATTAATAATACAAAAAATAAATTCAATAAATAAACATTAAGCTTAGCTTACAAAAGTAAATAAATAAAAAAATTATAACAATCATCAATCTTATTTAGTTTTAAGTTGTAAATTATCAATCTATGTATAGTATATAATTTTAATATTGAATAAGACAATTCAAAGTGTAAACATTTATTAAAGTTGTTGATAAATTAGTAAGGCTTTACTCTTTTAATCAAGTGATAAAGCAATTAAAGGTTCAAATATGATGATGCTACTTTAAATATGGAATAATTCCTAATTTCGTGAGTTAAGATTATGTATTTGACAAGAGTAAATTATCAAGAATTGACCTGATGGACAAATTAAATAATTATCAGTATTAATTATTGAACTATTATATGTAAATTTTGTTTGACGCATATTTACATAAATATTAATGATAAAAAGGATATTACATAAGTTTTTTAACTCATCACTTTATAAAACTTGCTTTCATTAGTAATTCTTTTATTTTTTATTTCATTTTTTTAAATATTTACATAATTTGTGGTTTTCTTCAAATAGTAGTGACATAAATTTAATTTTATCACCACATTAAATCATTTATAAGACGTACATTTTATTGTTTTAATCTTTTAAATATTTTTATTTGTTGTTGTGTTTTTGTTATTTAATAATATTTGGTTATCGATTCTGAAGATTCAATAATGTAAATAATAAATTTCTAGGCAATTAAAAAATGTATTACTTCTTTTTATTAATTTCGTTTGATTGGAAGAAATTTTCTTTCACCATATAATTTTTCATTTTGTTTTTGCTTTAAGAGTATTAACTTATTGATATAGTAAGTTTACTCAAATTTTTAAAGTGTTTTACTTTTTAATATTTATAAAAAGTAATATGAAATTTTACTTTAAAACATCAATAAATATATAAATATAGTAAAAACCCGCAATTATCTTCTTTCTATTAGTATCTGAAAAATATAAATTTTAAAAATATTTAAGAATAACATGATGAATGTATACTCTCTATTTATGTTGTTTATATATCAATATGTTTTGAAAACATTTTAAAGTATTTTTTTCCAAAATAATGGACTTTTACGATTATGAAATTAAATGAGAAATATTTTATTGATACAAATTTAAATAGAAACAATTTAAATATCTTTTAACAACTTGTTGTCTTTTGACTAGTGGTTCTACGTTCACTCTAATTATATACAGAACTATGGTCGAAGAAATAGCTCAAAAAATGTTTAAAAGTGGTAGGGAAAGTAAAATGTTAAGAAGTATTATTTTGAAATTAAGAAAATAAAAAATAAGAAATTGTATGCATAAAAGTAGGTATGCACATGGAATAAGTCAGTATACATTCGTCTATTATCTAACTTCTATGTTACCATGGGTCTAAAAATATTGTTGTCATTCAAGGAGTTCCTTTTCGATTAATTTTAAATGAATTTATCAATAATTTAATTTCATCTTCAGTGGCATTAATCATCACTAGAAACAATGATGTGAATGTTTTCTTTACATGAACATTAGGTTAAAAGCATGGCATAAGTTTGTTCGGTAGTGTTTTCAAAAAGATACGACAAAAACTTGCTTCCATTCCGCGGTGTGGGACTTATGACCCGAAAACAAAATCTTCAATCATGGACAATAGTGAGCACATTATTTACTCAAGATTAAAATATTTTTTAGTTTATCATGACAAAATCCACATTATTATTTTTATGAATATAGTTGACCCTTATCATAAAATTTTATATCAGAATAATCTAACTCAATTCAGAAGTAAATAAAATTATTAAGCATCAAATTCTGACACACATTCGGACAATGCAGGCACTATGATTTATCAGCTTATCCGGTTCACATGTGGAGCATATGCCCAAACTACGGAACATAAAGTTTTCAAGAAAAAACGACATCAATATTGAATCAAAGACTAAAATGAAAAAAAAAACTAGAAAATTTCTAACTGTAACATGCGTGCTTGCTGATACTTACTCCGCGAAAATTAACATTAATTTCAGGTTGTAAGGATGGTGCTGCTGAATAAACTCATTTAAAGGAAGTTTTGATCTATAAATATAATTATTACGTGTTTCTTTTTTCTTTTTTGAATGTGTGTAGTGAATAGGATTGAGTCTTATTGATCACGTTAGTGTAACATTTAAAGTTCTTCTTTGTCCCAACGCTCGCTCTGTTTCACCTCCTTTCGTCTTGGAGACTCAACCTCCTCCTTCTTCCTATCCACTACTGTTCATCTTCAGCTCCAACTTCAAAGGTAATTCTTTTACTTCAAAGTTTGAAACTGTATTCATCAACCACTCACTTGTTTACTTGCAGCACAAGGGTCACTCATCATCACTTCTTCTATTTTGGATTGCTTCTGCTGCAGTTTGATCATACCCCCTTTTAAAATTTATGTTTAGGGGTGTGAGGTTTATTCTTCTTACAAATTCATGCCTCTTAACTGGGTTTGATGCAAAAATCTCAAGTTATTATTCTCTGAAGTAGAAGAGGGTGCTTTTAATCTTGGTATCTTTCTTTTGGGTCCATTGAATGCAAATATTAAAGTTTGTGAGTTGAAATATGGTTCTCGGTAATTACACACCACTTCAGGTCCATATAGTTATATTTTTCAATTGAGTTATATTTGAATCATTGATCATCAAAACCATATGATTGTGGTTCCATTAGGAATTGCGTGTACGTAACCCTTTCTCTGGTTATAAAGACCGAAGCACCCTCATTGGAATATTCTTCCCCCCTGTTTACTTTCGTACATGGTTATCCCGCTTTCTAAGTTTTGTTCACACAGATATAATATGATGTTTTCCTACTCTACTTCCTTCCAATCCAATTGAAGGACGGTTTGAGACAAATTGAGTAATTTAGGAAAAACCAAATGATGCTCTTGACAGAACCTGTTGTCGGAGCTAAGTTCAAGGTCCTATTGATAGTGTTATAGTCATTGTTGGGCATAACTTTCAAACTCATATTTTTCTCTTGGTCAAATAGATATCAAGAAAGCTAAACAAAAGAGAGGACATCTGCTATATCGAGCTACAATGGCAGGGTTAAATTTTGGGGCCACATATACTGACAACCATGATATTCTGAAGATACTTGAAGCTGAAGGTGTTGAGTTCCTTTTATCTTCTGAAGGAAAGGTAGTTTAGATTCTGCAGAACCTCTCCTTCTATTAGTTGGGTGTTTTGATTAGACAATAAGCTAGTTAATGAATTCAACTTGAGATCAACCGATGCTTTAAGTATTTTAACTTCAAGACTCCTCATATGGTTCCCTTTTGTTTTCTCCAAGTAAATAAAAGGGTAAAATGCGACCTAAGGACACAGATTGCATCATTTGATTGGTTTTTTTACTTCTGTTTGTAGCTAATGATTGCTATCTTTAAATCATGAGATTAGGTACCTGTGTCAGAATGCAATGGGAAAGTCATCTGCCTATTTTTCAGTGCAAACTGGTGCAGGCCTTGCAGAGCTTTCACTCCCCATCTTCTTGAACTTTATGAAACACTGAGAAAGAGGGGAAAGAATCTGGAGATCATCTTCATCTCCTTTGACCGTGATGAGGATGGATTTAAAGAGCACTTCAAGAGCATGCCATGGCTAGCTGTCCCATTTGATGTAACTTTGCACAGAAGACTGATTGACAGATACAGAGTTGATCGAATCCCATCATTCATTCCATTATGTTCAGATGCCATAACTGTTGAAGAAGACTTGATTGGCTGCATTGAGGATTATGGTGCTGATGCATTTCCTTTCACTAGGAAGAGACACGAGGAACTGAAAGCCATGGATAAAAGGAAGCGTGAGGAAGCAAACTCGGAAGAATTACTGGGACATGAAGAACGCCACTTTCTCATCTCTGGAGATGATAGAAAGGTAGTCCTATTTAGATCAGTTTTCCCATAAACCAGCAGAAGAAAGAAAGAAGGAAAATTGAAAAAGAAATTCTTCATAACTTAAAGTTAACTTACACAATTTAAGTTTAACTTGAGAAACTTTCATTTTTCCTTCTTTTATTCTTCTCTCATCAGTGTTTATAGAAATTTTTATATAGTAGCTGCAGAAGTATGCCATTCACAAGTCTTTTTGTTGCAGGTGCCCATATCTGAAGTAGTTGGTAAAACCATAGGCTTGTATTTTTGTGCCTACTGGTCTCCTCCTTGCTCTGCCTTCACTGTCCAACTTAGAGATGCATACAACAAACTCAAGGCTGCAAAAGGAGACTGCTTTGAGATTGTTTTAATATCAACAGATAGGGACCTTGAAGAATTCAATGTCAACAAAAGTAGTATGCCATGGCTTGCTGTTCCATATGAGGACAGGACAAGGCATGATCTTAGAAGAATCTTCAATATAAAGGGCATTCCTGCTTTGGTTTTCATTGGAGCTGATGGCAAAGTAATCAGTGTGAATGGCAAGTTTATGGTCTCTTCATATGGGGCAGAAGCTTTTCCCTTTACCGAATCACGGATAAGAGACCTAGAAGCAGCTCTGAGAAAGGAAGGAGAGGCTCTGCCAAAGCAGGTTGAGGATGTCAAGCATGAACATGTGCTGAAATTGGATATGGCCAAAGCATATGTATGTGATTCCTGTAGAAAGCAAGGGAAGTTCTGGACATTTTCTTGTGATGTTTGTGACTATGACCTGCATCCAAGTTGTCTAGAAAAGGCCAACTAGAACTACAGCTTATAGAGCATAGAAAAACGTAAGTTTGGAACAATTATGGTTGTTTCTGTCGTGATGGAAAGAATGTTGTAATACCTAAGAAATTTGAACACTGAATATATTTTCATTCTTATCAGTACGTTGACAAAACCTGCCATTTGAAATTAAGAGTGATTTAAATCAGATTAGTTTTGTAAGTAAGATAAAGTTCTGAATAGAATTACTAAGTTTAAGAAAGTGTGGGCAACTGTTTACAGAATGTACTGCTTTTACTTGCAGGTTGTCTGTATCATGATTTTGATACAACTTTATACATACCCTGTTGGTGAAAAACAAATGTAAAAATAATCAAATATTCTGTTCAATACTCCGACTCTTAATTTTTATTTATGACTTTTAATATGATAATAATGACTGTAATTATTCATCAATATAATATATATTAACATAATTATAAGTTATAGGTTATTTTTATATGTATTTTTTTTACGTCCCTTTTGTATTTAAATATATAATCAATGTAAAACACATAATTCAATACTTTTTTTTTATCTTCTTGGAAGTGAAAATGTGTGCAGGTATTCAAGTTAATTAGAATGTATTCAAAGTGTTGATGACTCATACAGTTAGTTATTCATACAAAGATGTCAATATGCTTTTTGTGTAATCCACTCCAAGGAAAAAAAATCAGGTTAAACAACCATATTATCAATATAATTTAAACTTTTTTCTTATTTTTAATTATATCAAATAGGATTTAATTCATTTTCATTTTTTTTCTAATTTTTCTCATGTTTTGGTTCTTATTAAAATCTATTTTATTTTAGTCACTGATATTATGTTTCAGTTCTTACTAAAGCACAACTTTTTTTATATAGATCTCTTTTCCATCAGAAAGTTTTCATCTTAGTCTGATATTTAAGAAATATCAGGATCTATTGTCAATCAAAAAGGCATGGCATGTCATCATTTAGAGGGACAAGGATTAAAATAAAAATATAAAAACTAAAAATTATTAAAGTTTGAATAAAATAATAGACATGAATTGAGAACATTAAGCAATGTAGAGTTATATTTTACTTTATAAAAGTAATAGTAAGAGGACAAAACTAACAAATAAAAATATATAAACATAGTGAATCTAGATCAAATAACTTTATATTTGTAATTTCTTTACTGATTTAAATAAACTAAATCCACCATAGTGAAACATTAATGATAAAATTTAGATGTCAGTTTACGTTTTTTATAACCATTTAATTCCCTTCTGTGTTTGTACGATGACATTAAAATATGATTAATGGGAGCTGTTACTGACTATATATGATTTAGTAAGCAGATTTCATTCCCAAAAGGACGAAGTCAAAGTTAACCCGCAAATTTTGGTCATTCTTTGATGGGATAAACAACATCACAGAATAGAACAATGTGTGTGGTTCTTACATCTTAGAAAAAGAAGCCTAAAATAGTTAAATAAATCCCAGATTGGCTGCTACAGACATACAAGGGATCGGTTAGTTATTACTATTCTTTTTGTCGTTTAAGGTTTTGAACATCAAAAGAGAATCAGGAACAACAATCTAACAAAGTAAACGAATTAAACAAATGCCTCAAGTCCTATGTTATTCAAGAGTATCATGTGATCCTATATATTTTTCATCAAAGCAAGTTGAGGAATTTCTGGGTGCAACTTAACCAAACCAACCACAGATTAGGAAACATCATCAAAAGGCTTAAAAGGAAGGATCTTTAGATGATGCCTTTGAAAGGAAGAGAAGAAAAGACATTTTGGCCTTGAGGGTCCCTTTAGTTTGGTATTTGGCTGATTGAAGGAGCAGAATAAGATTGCAGTGAAAGAAAGTAATGTGGTTGCCAAAGCATCGATCAGATAAAAAGGATGGTGTGAGTGGATTAGTAGCAGTGGCAATTGATAAAAAGAAAGAGAGCCAATCTGCACTCAAATGGGCAGTTGACAATCTCCTCACCAGAAGTGCAACAGTAATTCTCATCCATGTCAAGCTTCTCGCACCAACCCTCTCTCCATCACCTTCTCTTTTCGCCCCTAGTAAGTACCCTACAATGGAATTGCCATTGCTATTAACCATAGCTTCAAACATCATTGTCTCTGCACAACATTTCTGCATGTTCAGTGATTGGTTTTTGTTGAGTAAATTTTGGAAAAACAGATTTTCTTCTTCACTGGTAAATAATCTAGTACATAGCACAATTTATTTCAATTTGAATGAGTTTTATGACAGTTAATGTCACTTTTTTTTCATAAAAGTAAAATTAAACAGATCTCAATTTCTATTATGAATTTATGAAAGTTTAGAGTAACGTGTGAAATACACACACATATATGTGTGTGTGCAAAGGAAAGTTTTTCAGCAGCAATGGGAACAATGGCGACATGATTGATTCCTCGTTTGGTTTATTACCTTGGCAGGGATAAGTTCTTTCCTGGGTGATGATACTTCAGTGGTAAGCAAAGAACACGAAGGCCAAAACAGAAGTGTTTTCCTCCCATATCGTGTCTTCTGTACAAGAAAAGATGTGAGTTGTTTTTCCTTTCAAGATGAATGTTTCTGGAAATGAAAGCAGCTATCTTGCTGATGGTGTTCATCTTAGAATTCTTATAATCTCTTTTGTTTTGTTTCTTGGTGTGGTGTGGTGGATGGGCCATAGATTCAATGCAAGGATGTCCTACTAGAAGATTCAGAAGTACCCAGAGCTATAATTGAATATGCTTCTCAGACAGGAGTTGAGCATCTGGTTCTTGGCTCTTCAGCAAAAACTAGTTTTCTCAAGTATGCTACTTTCTAACTCACGTTGTCATCTTGCAAATTTTACATCAAGTTTCTGGTCATCTTCCTTTCATTCAGATAAAACACGATATAGTCAAAATGCAGAGTTTGGAAATGTGATTACAATTGCTTAAGACTTATCCTGTCTAGCGTAGAGTCACTTGCCCTTGTGAATACGTATTGTTAAAATAGAAACCTGAAGCTCTCGCTTGGATGTGTCAGTATGTATTCGATTTCTTAAAGAATGTTTTTTTCTCATCAGAAGATTCAAGGTGTCAGATATTCCAGGAGAAATTGCAAAAGGGGCGCCAGATTTCTGTACTGTCTATGTTATTGCGAAAGGAAAGATTCAAACTATGCGATCTGCTACTCGTCCTGCACCTGCCATTTTCTCTAACCAGGTCTGTCAAATTAACAATGGCAGGTCAAACCTTTCAGAGCCAAATGTGTACTCATCTCGAAGCATAAGAGGTTAGATTCATCCTTTCAAGAACCACACATCTATGTCCCTAAACATATTGTGAAATGTGCTGCTCACTGAAAAAGTTGGTTTCTATCAGAGCAAGAAACGTATTCCTTTGATGCTGGATCACAGTATGATGAAACATTCAGGTCAGTGACATTACATAATACATACTACTTAGCATTTGTTTTAGCATATGAAGACTAAATCTATTGGAAACAGGTCACCATTTACTAGGAAACGTTACAATGGCAGACAATATGGGGACACTCCCAATTTAGATACGGACATATCCTTTGTAAGCTCTGGAAGGAGAAGCACAGAACGTTTGATCCCTTCATTGAACTTAGATACAGGAATATCCAACAGTCGGCTATCATATAGCTCAGACATAGATGCAAACTTCAGCTTTGAGTCAGCGTCTTATCGAAGGAAGTCTACGGAAATGGGCTCTCCTCTTGAATTATCATCATTCTCATTTGAGAGTGATAAGCAATCATCTTGTTCGTCACAAACAGCGGTAAGGAAAGTTCGCAGTGCTGTAGAGATCTGTTTGGTCTGAGAAAACAGTTTTCTTATGTTTTATTACTTACTAAAAAGAATCTCATCTTGTTTTCACTTTGTTTAGTTAAAACTGGATTTTTGTTTTTATTGTGTAAGTCTTTGAAAATGGAAAAACAGGTAAAGTAAGTAGTATCTTTGTAGTTATTTACAAAGCCAGATTCTCATAGCAAAGGTATCCTGCATTTGTATTTTTTGGCTTGCTTGAACATGTTATAACAGTTCCTGCACTGATAAGGAGTTGAAGAGAATTCCATAGTTTAGGCCCATTTTTGTAAAAAAGAATAAGATTTTTTAAATTGTTGAAGTTGTGGCAATTGTAGGATGACATGGAAGCTGAAATGAGAAGATTGAAGTTGGAGCTGAAGCAGACCATGAAAATGTATAACACGGCTTGTAAAGAAGCACTCACAGCACAACAGAAGGTGTGAATATATATTGTGTATATATATATATATATATATGGTTTGTGTTTAGAATTTATTTTTCATGCACTGGTTATCATAACATTAACCAATTAGAAATCACTTGATGTATACAGTCTTACTAGAACATGAGAATCTATGGATGAATGACAGTGTAAAAAATCTTTACATGAGTACTTTTGAATTATATAATTGTGTTTTTCCCTGGAAAAGTTCAATAATGTGTGATTAATGGCATGCATGGTTGACAGGCAGTGGAACTTCAGCGGTGGAAAATGGAGGAAGAGAGGAGATTGGAAGAAGCGAGGCTGGCTGAGGAAGCAGCACTGGCAATTGCAGAAAAGGAGAAAGCCAAGTCTAAAGCAGCCATTGAGGCTGCCGAAGCACAAAAAAGGATTGCAGAACTGGAGGCACAGAAGAGACTCAGTGCAGAAATGAAAGCACTTAAAGAATCAGAAGAGAAAAGAAAAGTGCTTGAATCTTTGGTAAATGTAGATGTCAGGTATAGAAAATACACTATTGAGGAGATTGAAGAAGCAACAAATTTTTTTTCTGAATCCCTTAAAATTGGAGAAGGAGGATATGGTCCTGTTTTCAAGTGCCTTTTGGATCACACCCCTGTTGCAGTCAAGGTTCTACGCCCTGATGCACAACAAGGAAGATCACAGTTTCAGCGAGAGGTAAGCAAGCATAGAAACAAAACACTACATTTGAACACAACAAATTCAACTCAATGATCAGAGATTTTGCTTTCTTTAGGTTTTACTTGGTTTCAGAAAATGTTCTATATTTTCATTTTTGTTTTTGCAAGACATCTTTGTTTTCAACTTTTAAAGATTTGCATACAGTGTAAAACTTTTAAGCTAACAAACAATCAAAATCATCCTCTATTTGACTTGTAACTCATTCCTTACAAAATTCAATCATCAAACAAGGCAATTTATGAGTGGATGAGAGTTTTGTTTTATCGATAATGTTACTTGTTAGTATTTGTTAGTAGGGAGAGTTAACCGACAACCTTTTCCACTTCTCTTCCAAACCTGTCAAACCAGTCTTATATTTTCCAAGTATTAGTAGCAAGAGTTGAAACCACAACCTCTCTCACTTTCCTTTCCAATTTTACCACTAAGTCAATCTTATATCTCCTGGATTACAGGTTAAACTATACATATTTTTGTTATTATATGTGAAAACAAAGCTATTTCTTAAACCATGTAATGCACATTACAGGTTGAGGTATTGAGCTGCATACGGCATCCACACATGGTTCTACTCCTAGGAGCATGTCCAGAATATGGATGTCTAGTGTATGAGTATATGGCAAATGGTAGCTTGGAAGATCGCCTCTTTCGACAAGGCAACACTCCCCCACTGCCTTGGCAGCTAAGATTCAAGATAGCAGCTGAGATTGGCACAGGCTTGCTGTTCCTGCACCAGACAAAACCAGAACCTCTGGTGCACAGGGACTTGAAACCAGCCAACATCTTGCTTGACAGAAACTTTGTGTCCAAAATCAGTGATGTAGGTTTGGCCAGGCTAGTTCCACCATCTGTGGCAGACTCTGTCACGCAGTATCACATGACATCCGCAGCCGGAACCTTCTGCTACATAGATCCTGAGTACCAGCAGACAGGAATGTTAGGAGTGAAATCAGACATATACTCCCTTGGGATAATCTTTTTACAAATTTTAACAGCAAAATCACCTATGGGTTTGACCCATCATGTTGCAAGGGCCATTGAGAAAGGAACTTTATCTGAGATGTTGGATCCATCACTCTCTGATTGGCCACAAGAGGAGGCCTTGACGTTTGCTAAGTTGGGAGTGCAGTGTGCTGAATTAAGGCGCAGAGACAGACCCGATCTTGGCAAGGTTGTCCTACCAGAACTCGACAGACTCAGAAACCTTGCTGAAGATACTGACCTTATTTCAGCTTTGGGTAACCCTACGAATATGCCCCGAGACAGACATGTTTCAGCTGTACTGGTAAGTTTCTCTGTTTTTATCATACAAGTAAGTTAATACTAAAACAAAGCACACATAAAAACTAAGTTGTTGAACTCATAATTAACCAAGAATCAAGAATGTGAAATGGGAAAGTTACCTCTTCTTGTGAAGAGGATGTTACATATGCATCATGCTAACATGAAAAGTTGTGCCTGCTTTTTTATTTTGCCAGGAAGGAGATTGTCCTCCATTTCCTAACCCTGTCTCAGGGGAAATTAGAGCTAACAATTCAGTGACTTTCTGACAAGTGAAAACAACGATCGAACCAAACAAGAAAATATGTTGTATGGATTCATGTCCAGGAGAAAGTGTAAATTGCCTAGGTGGTTGTAAATTGAACCAAAAGAGTAGCATATTTTTGAGCTACAGTTTCACTATTTTGCAGAAATGTAATAGGTTGTGTCCATACAGTTTTGAACAAAACGAAGTTAATTCATGTATAGAAATTGTAACTATATTTTCACGATTCCAAGCCATGTTGTAAACCGGGCTTTCTTCCTGTAACTTCTTGACTCTTCGGAGAGTTTTAGAAGTAGTTATCCAAAAACTTGAGAGGAACACGTTGTGGGAATTAATGTATTATCCACATATTCATGTTAATAATTTTGCCACATATATACATTTTTCTTTCGTTGCTCCGTGTTTCGTTTTAATATAATTAACTTCAGCTTGACTTTTAGAAATACAATGTTTAAAGTAATTGTTAATAGTTTTCAATTGTTACAGTTAATAATGTGAATTTACATTGAAAATTTATTTAGATTTAATTCAATAGCAAACTCTAGATCGTGGAATTGGGAGAAAGTAATGACTCATAACTGATGATATGATATAAACCAAGTATGTATTTCGATTAATTAGTTTAAAGAGAAAAAAAAATTACTTTGACAATTGTACGAAAAATCAAACACAAAATTTAGGCTGGTTCGGTTCGCAAACGCAACGGTCATGGGCTGAGATTCCATGAAGAAATACCAAAGACATTCCCACCTCAATTAATCGTTTAACATTTTTCGTTCAATATATTATTTTGATTTTTTTTTTTATTATTACATATTTTTGGGTAGGGTGAACATTATGAACAAAGCAACAGAAAATATATAGAGCGGTAGAGAGAAAAATGAGTCCGTCAAAAGCAGAAACTATGGCTAACTTTAACTCACGTAATGTTTGTTTATGAGTGGTCATTTTATTAATAATTTTTAGGTCAAAGCAATAGAAGCCTTTTATCAACACTGTATGTTGTGTGTAGAGTAGGATAAAAATGGAGAAATAGAATGTGTTTGTCATCTTATCTCTTTTCTTGTGCTTGCAAACACTGTTACTGTTCAAATCAGTTATTCACTATTTTATTCTCCACTTTACTAAGCCAAAGGTAAATAATACTTTGTTTTTTAACAGATTATGTTTCTCGCATCTTGCCTTTGATAATTGCTTGTGTTTTTCATAGTTGTCTATATGTTGGTTTTCTTTGTTTTCTATGATTGTCTAAATGCATCTAATGTTATACAATGAGTTAAGGTTAAAATAACGTTTTTTTCATTATGGTATAACGATCTCCCTTCCTTCCATCTAAGACCCAACAAGTCAATTTTTTGTTTCAATTTCTTTCCTATTATTTCTTTTAAACTAAACTATCCAAAATTATCCTATTTTTTTATTATCTATTTTCCCTTATTTTTATCTGGCACTAATTTTCTTCTGTAGTATCAAACAAAACGCAAATTACTGGCCTAAATTTCATTCCCCAAAGTTGAGGAAATTTTATATTGTGGTTTTGAACCACTACGTTTTATGCCTTATCCAGTCTATACGTGACAGGAACTAAATATCACTAATTATTTTATCCTAAAAGTAAACCACTACTGAACGGAGAAATTTTTCGTAAAGTAATAGTAATTTAATTTCACAGGTGGCTTCATATCCTATTAGCCCCCTAAAAGGGTAACTGGCAATTGACCAAAAAAAGGGTTAGTTCGCAAAAACATTTAGAAAATATGAACCATCAAAAGAAAAATCAAGGTATTTTGAATGCGGCAGTGTGACAGGGATTAAAGTTGATAAATCAAGACCATAATTGATTTTCCGAGAAAATATCACGGCTGATGTAACGCGTCTGTAAGTATTCTGCCGTTCACGAGGCACGAAAGGAAAACAAAAGGCATAGAATTATTAACATGATCTTGAGTCGATACTTATAATACACAATAACAAATTAAAACTACCCAAACATAAAATTCGCTTCTCTTTCTAGCAAAACATAGATCCCTTTTTCTGAGTCATAAAATCCTCGTTAGATCAAACAATACAAATTACAACACGACGTAAAAACTAAGTAAATATCAAGCCACAATACCTCCAATAGAAAAAGCCCAGTATGAAAAGGACATGCTGTGGGGAACCAAAGAGAAATGTGATGGCACATCAAAGTCCCCCAGAAGATGATAAAGCAACTGTGAATCTGCACAAGCCCAAGCGTCAACGATAGTACATAAGCTGCTGTCTTGATGAATTACCGGTATATCCATCATACATGGCTTGAGATCCCCCAGAGTTTACGCCCATTGAAGCAGGAGCTAGGCCGTGTTGTCCGGTCATTTGTAGAAGAGCTTGACCTGAAAGACCAGATACAGCAGCCTGACTCAAGGCCAGTTGGCGCTGATAAGCCAACAACTCAGCAGGAGAATAACCTTGGTTCATCCCTGCAGTCGGAAGTATTTGATATGGTTGAGCAGGAGGAGGTAGTGGATTCGAAGCTGTTCCAGGAGGAGTTGGTTTACTACCCCACGAACACTGCACAAATCAAGTAAAATAATTTTTACTCGTCCATAAATAATGAATGCATACGCTCCAGCCTTCAAAATTAGGCAACGGTAGAAAGAGCCTGAATTTAAGTGTTATTATACTTAGAGGTGCATCACAACCACGAAATTACATTTATATTCCAAAAGTATTTTAACTTTCCAACGATATTAAATTGGGTCCATCAGTCCGTAACAGGCATGGAAGAATGCTGTAAAAACATGGCCTCCTTCCCATGATGTAAATCAGCGCCTCAGGGAAGGGACAAAGGTAAGGGTACGGCTAGGTGCAAGCATGTGTCTCTTTACATGCGAGTACTGAGTAACACGATCTCGGCTATTGGAAAGGGGGGAAAACATTCGCATGGGCATATTACTTTATGGGCAACCACCAGACCAAAGAAGAAATGGCAATTAAATTAGTTGACCAGATAAGCGAAATAATTCTCACCTTCATACTCTTCCCACGGATTATTCTTCCATTAGCCACCTGAATGGCCAAGGCAGCTTCGTCGTGAGTGTTGTATCTAACAAATCCAAAACCCTTATCCCTTTGAACTCGAACCTCCTCAATTACCCCAGCCCCCAGTGCATGGAATTGGCAATGGAGTTCAGCTTGTGTTACCTGTTACCCTCAAACCACGTGTAAGAATCGTGTAAACGGAACAGTTCATTATTTGTAATAAATTGCAAGACTGACATTCAGATCAATCAATTCGGAGAAATGCTGTCACAGATTTGACACATTCAACGACAAGTAGATGCTAGGAAGGAGGACTAAATGTTGGAAAAAGGTTTTAATAAATTAAGACAATTTATTTTCAACCAGGATTTTGAATTATGGACTGCATCAGACGAAGAAGCAACAATAATACGGTTGCAAGGAGCTCTGCAACCATGTGACGCACAACAAATGCCTTCACCATATTTGCAGTTCCCCACAAATCAACGGGGATGCCCCTCTTTCACTTCGAGAACAGATCCAAACCAAGAGGCAGCAGATAAGACTCAATGATGAAACAGATTGACAACGTTGTGAATAAACCACAAACCACGACAGATAATTGCTCCCCAGATGTAAAGACTTTTTTTTACAGGATTTGCAGTACCAATCTATGGTGGAGGTAAATTGACACTCTAAGAAACCTGGGTCACTATTGCCAATGCCAAATTCATAAACACATTTGAGAAGTTATAAGAAATATCATAACACATGGATCGAAAACTAGAACAAAATTATGCACGAATTTTGAATACAATAATTTAAGTTCAAGTCAATAAATTCTTGAAAGGCCAACATGTCTGTCCTTTAAGTACATGTAAGTCATTAAGTTGGAAAGCCTGAAATGGGAACTAACTTATACATCTTATGGCATTTTTCTGGCACTTTAAACAAGGGTGATTCAGATATACATCACTGTAAAATATGCACCCCTCAGCAATTCATCCAAAACTATGTTTAAAGCTAATTCTAGTAAGCCAGATCAATCTAGAAATACCTAAATATTTTTCCATATTCGTGAATAAAGAAATTAAACAAAGTTTTTGTTCTTACAATGTGAAAATAATAACGACATAATATTTCATTCTTCAATCCACATAACTTACATCATGAGGAAGGTTGCCAACATAAACTGTGGTGTATAAAGAATTGTTTTCGGGAGCATCTTCGTTATTATTATTATCTTGACCACCATCTGTAAAACACATCAGAAAAAATGAATTATAAGTATCTGTCACTGTCAACAATTCTAAAATTCCATGGTGGTTTCCAGAAGCACGCAGGAAATAGATGAGCAAATTTAGTTACACAAGTGCATAGGAAACGGAGAAGCAAATGCAACAATTACTTCACTGAGATTTCAAATTAGAAATAGTTCTAGGCAGCAAAAACCTTTTAGTAACTATAAAAATAAAAATGGAAAGATTATATAGTAGTGGATAACAAACTTCGCTAAATGCTCACCATGCAAAAGCACAACATTTATCCAATACAAACTAAACTAACCATGCTATTTGTGTCTACTTAAGTTACTTTTTGAGACCCAAGTATGCATCAAAACTGGTGCCCAACAAATCAAACACTTAAAAGTGCAGCTTCGTTGGTGTCTAGCAACTATGAAATTTAAGTCTAACTCAGTTTCAATAAACTGCTCAATGTAGGATCTCAAACACACCCTTCACACCAAGGATTAGCGTGAGACTATATATTTGTAGATGATCTAATAATGGCCTAATAGGGGATGACCAAATAATTCCAACAAACTTTAAGATAGACTTTTACACAATCTAAGAAAGTGAACTCTAAAGGTAACTCAATCTTACAAAACTAACATACAAATTGAGGTATCAATCCACTTATATACTATAATTTAATAATATCTTTAGGCATTGTGGATCTCCAACCTAAACCACCAAAATATACATGCTACTCTGATCGGTGAGTTACATCATTCCATTATATTTTCAATCAGTATGGCGTCATTCAGCACAATCAATAACACATACCAGACAAAAACATAGCATGAACTGTAGAAGGAAAAAGAAAAGTAAACTTAAGTCTTCATCTATATTTTTCATGGTTTCGGGAATATAGGCTCAGGTGCTTCTATCTAGAAAGGTACACGATACCTGAAGATCCATTTGTAAGCACAACAGCATTTTGGTTTTCATTGCTCTTCTCTTCATTGGAGCTGGTACCAGCACCCTTAGTTGCCCAGTTGCATCGTATTTGCCTATTTCCCAGCCACTTGCCTACATGATAAAGGAAATACCACAAGTTGGTATGAACAAAAAACATGACACAGAAGCAGGGAACAAAGGTATACAACTGAATGCCAAACCTGTCATATCATTTATGGCACTTTGGGCATCCTGCATATATCAAATGCATAAAGAGGCATCATTTCATCAATTCAACACATAATTAACATAGTTACACCAAACTAATTTTTTGTTAGGTTTAACTTGGAAGATATTCTAAAAAAGTTCATACTCACATCCAGCAAAAACACAATAAATAAAATTTGTATGGCACTTGAAATGAAGTTGAGATCTGGAGATATTGACTGTTCTGTTCCCGTTTAATTTACAAGGAAAACAATTTAATGATCTTTTTACAACACATGTATATTTAGTCCAGTTTATTTGGAAAATGATTATTCTTTTTTGTGGCTCCATAAAAAGCTTTTAACTTTTTCCCCTTTCAGGATGGTTCATTGGTTGATATCTTCATTACCTGATGATCACGGAAAGAAACAAAACCATATCCTTTTGATCGACCAGTTTTGTGATCCCACATAACCCTTGCATCACTGCAAATAATGAGAGAAGATGGAAAAGTAAATTCCAGAAACCAAAACACCTTTCAAGGCTGAGTAACTTGTTGAAAAGTTCCCCCCAGTTAACTATCTTCAACGTTTCACCACTAATAAGGACTACAACAGTCACAATAAAAATAGAATATACCTTGCTCCAATGACCAAAAAATTCACAATGAAGAAAAAAACAAAAAAGCAATGAGGAACTCACGAACAACTAGGATAGACTGAGAAGCAAGCAAATAAAGTTGCATCAGTAACCTCTGGACTCAAATCACCGACAAATATATTGAAGTGCCCTGATGATTTTAAACTAAAATTAAAGGAATATACAATCGAAAAGAAAAAAGAAAAAGAATGCCCCCAAGAAGCAAAATAATTGAAATCACAAAACCATATGAACTGTTCTTAAAATTAACCTGATGTGTCCTCCCTACTGCTATTTGCATATGCCCAATTCACCTTGAGTGCTTGACCATATCTGCAAACAGAAATAAAAAGAAAAAATCATGCAAAGTAGCTACATATTAAAGTGAACTCTGAGAAACCTGCCAGGACTCAAGATTGTCCAATTAGAACATCTTCGAGCCATGAAAATATTATGCAATGCCATGTATAAAAGTAAATAATTGGTCTATCAGTAAAAAAAGAATATAGAAGTGAAAACGATAACGATTCCTCTATCTCCAGAAAATAAAGATGGAGAATTTATTCACAGTTCACAAACAAAAATGCTTACAGTTGTCGTCCATGCAATGTCATTATTGCAAGGGCCGCAGATGCTCGATCATGGTAGTCCACAAAACCATAAGAGGACTGTAACATCAATTACACAGTAAGAAAAGGCCAAAAAAATAATTAAAAATCAAGATTGTAGGAAACACTCAAACCTATAATTTTGTTAGTAAAGGCCAGAATCACCAAACAAATTGTGTACTGAAATGCAATTATCTTTCCATAATTCCTAGAAAACATAACACCTTTGTAGAATAAAGATTTCAAAACGAGTCCCATTAGAGAAGTTCAGAGTAAAGTAATTATATACTCTAAATTCTAATGCCAACCAGGTTTTTAAAAAAATAAAATACAAGCTTGCTCATCAGTACTAATAATCAACATATTCATAATATTAAGGAAACATAGGAAAAATAACAGGGTTTTCTAGTTTTGCGAGAAGGCCTGTTAAAAGAGGTCATTTACAAGCACAACAATAATAATAATAGCATCAATGGTCACCAACAAAGAAAATAGAGTTGAATATTGAATCAAAAACCTTTTCTTTTCTTATGAGCTTGCAGCCAGCAAGAGGACCAGCACTCTGAAAAACTTCTGCGAGAAGTTTATCAGTGACATTTACATGAATATTTCCTACATAACTGAAAGAACATAGCTTCAGATCAATAAGGTGTCAAAGAGGACAACTATACTAATTCTAGTGCAGTGATTATTTAATATGACATTGAACTTCAGTAGCATCAAATTTATCTCTCAGAAATTCAGGTGAGATAAGAACGCCATTTTTTCAAAAACAAAATATATCTACAGCTGTTAGAATTTGGTTAAAATGAAAATTCTCATACTTGAGCACAAACATGAAACTATGGACAAAAATCAGCTAAAATATGAAAGAAATAAAACACTCACACGCTACGGCATGCAGAAGTATCAAAACCAGGAGGCAAATTTCCACTTGGAACAGGCTCCATCTGCAAAGTTTACAAAACAACAAATAATAAACAAAACGGACAAAAAGAAAGAAGGTCCAAACAACTATATACAGACAGAAACCTTGAAGAGAATCAAATAGAGAAAAATACAGTACAATATTTAGACACGGCAAAGGACTGAGCTATTTGTCATATACTTCTAACAAATCAGATAGTAAATCAACCAAATGCATAAAACAATTTTAATTCATAACATAATCGTCAAAAACTATTCTGCAACAGTTCCTCCATTAAATGAGACAACTATGATATGCTTCATAGGTACACAGGTTATAAATTCTTGACATATTCCAGTTGACTTCGACCTAACATTTTGGCAATCATTGACATATTGAAGAGCTAAAAGTTTGGGAGCAAAATAATTGCAAATCACAAATACATATAACTCACTAGTCGGCACTCCGTAATAGAACCAACAATTAAATCATATCAAGTCGACAATTCAGAATAATTTAAACGACAACAATAGACCACAGCAGCAGCAATTTTCTTGACAACGAAAACTAGATGAAAATGAACCAAATAAAATCGAAGCAAACAACGGGATTTTCATTTATGAATAATCATTCCTGTGGAGAGAATAAGAAAACAGTAACGCGGGAATCAATTGTACCCTACACGACTGTGAAGTGGCCTAAAATTAAACTACCCTAATTACGTGAATTAAATGTTTTCTTTTAATCCCCAAGCCCTATTTTCTTTCTCTACGGAAATGGAACAGCACAGCAAATGCAATTGGCGTCCGATGCACAAATTCGATAGGGAAATTCAGAATTAATTGAAAAACAAAAAACAAAGAAAAAAGGAAAAAATAAAATGGAGGGAAAAACTAACCTGAGACATGGCAGCGGCGAGCATGCCAGGGTGGTACATCTGCTGCTGCTGAAGCAAGGCTTGCTGCATGAGGGCTTGTTGTTGCTGCAACTTCAGCCTCTGTTGCATATCTTAACTCCGCGATTCAGATAGATTGTTCCTGAGAAGAGAAAAAACGCATAATTGTCCGCAACTATTTCGTAATAATTGGAAAAAACCAAAAAAATAATCGTAACATAATCTAATAATAATGGTGAAATCGGTGATTGAAATCTGAGGCGCGTGAGGGAAAGATTGAAAAGGGGAAGCTGTTTTGATATTTTTCTGACCGTGATTCGGAGAGACGGAAGAAGAAGAAGAAGACAAGGCGGTGAATGGTGAATGGTGAATGGTCCCAACGCAATTGGTGTTTTTGGTTTTGGTTTTTGGTTTTTGGATTTTGGATTTTGATTTCGCACTCTCTCGATCAATTCTCCAACCTCATTCCGCCAATCTCATAACCATGTCCATCCACTTCCACTGTATTTTAACCCGGATCGCCTTACCCAACTCAACCGGGTAAACCCGTTTACTTTTACCTGTAATTTATGGCAATTACAAATTCATCCCACTTGATTGTTTTAATATATTAATTAATTTTATATAAGATAAGTTTTATTACTAACTAATTTTGTTTTTTTAAGGAATCTGATTGATTTTTTTTTAGTTTCTTTTTTTTATGATCACTGAATCCTATTTTCATGTTCCATATCTAGTCAACAACCATGTATTGTTTGATTGGTTTTATTTGAATTTGAGTCGCTGATATTTTTAATCAATTTTTAAGCCCTATAAAGTAAAATTTGTTAATTAATTAGGATGGTGAGTGCTTCTTTGGATAATAAGTTTTTATGAAGTTATAGTAATTTTTTACATCTTAAATTCATTTTTTTTCAAATTGTTATGAAATAATAAATGATAACCAAAAGCAAAATGTAAAAATTATTGGAAGAATTTTCTAAGGAATTAAAAATATTTATTTTAACCAATGTCTATTTCTTAGAATGAATATTGTGAATTCTAGTCAAAATTATAAATCACTGTATTTTTTGAATCACATCATTCATGACCTACGCTTCTATATAAAATTGATTCAGTATTATTCTTAATTTTTTTTTCTATTAAGTTATATAAGTTACTGTTTTGGATATATTTAACTAAAATATGCTGCAATTTAAAAATCATATTGCTTCCCATTTCAGTTTCTATACATTTTCCGTTAATAATACATATAAAAAAAAGTTATCTTATTTTATATACCCATCTCATACTTTTTTTATCTTTGACTACGATTTAAAATTAAAAAATATATATAGTCATATTTTGTAAAATTAATAAAGAAAAATGTATAGATTTTTCCTTATCAATTTTTTTCAATTTGAATGTTTTTTAAATTTAATTATTATTATTTATTTATAAAATTATTTACAGAATAAAAAAATATTATTTTATAAAACTAATTATATTTAATTTTATTATTATAATAATATATAATGATGATGATAATAATTTATTATCATAAAAGAAAGTGAACGTATTTTATCTGGTAATAATAATGAAACTAAACTACGTATATGTAATAAACAAAATTTTCTCATTCCATCTACGTATTATTATTTTTAAGTAAATTGTAAAATTAAAAATTGATAACAAAATATATAAAATATTCACTCTTTAATTACATCTATCTCATAATATTATTTTATTCTTAATATATTTTAAAAATAAAAATTAATGGTAAAAACAAAAATAATTTAGTCATAATAATATTTAAAAAAAAACGAAATTTCTAAACATTTGATATTTTTGTTTTATCACTAATATTTTCTAAAACTAAAAAACAATAAAGAAGATAAAATATTGAAATGCTAAGTACCATAATACATATTTCATAACAAAACAAATCATTTTTATAATTCGAAAACACAATTGTAATACAAATCATTGGTTATTTTTTACATAGTCATAATACTAAATTTATTTTCTTAAAACATATGAAGCAACGTAATGTTTCTTTCTTACTAATAATAAGTTATTTAATTATTCTAACCCAACAATAACTATGATAAAACGTAAATCAACATTTAAATACATGTTCGGTAAATTGATTTAATACTTTAAAATAGATGTAAACAATTATAATACTTTATTACAAACAAATCTTACTATTTTTTTTCTTAAATATTGTTTCATGTGTTTACAAAAATATGTGATGTAGATGAATTTCAACCGTAGTAAATAAAAAAAAAAGTTATTGATAAAAAATTAATCATTAATTATGTATGTCAAAATTTCTTTCACTCTAATTTCTAGAAGCTAGTCAATTCCTTTGATTATGTATGTCAAATTTTGGGAAAAAACAAGATTAATTGTTTGGAGTGTTTGTGAAGTCAATTTAGATTTTGACTGAAATATAGAAACCGACAAATCTAAATAAGGAAGAATTTAATGTCTAACAATGTTGTTAATAAGAGAGAATCTAAGAGTGAATTTGAATATTAAAAATAATGTGGAATGGTTCAAATTAATTTGTAGCATTTTAATATTCGATCTTGGAAAGGATGCTCTGGCATCTATAGTCTAAATAAATGGTAATAATCATATAGGTGCTAATTAGTGTTATCATTATTATAATCCATGACAGTGAAAAGTGTATTTTAAATATAGTTAACTTAAATAAGTGTGATATTGTTTACTCTTTGTTATATATTATTATCGTAAAAATATATCATTATATTTAAGTTAAAGATTTTAATAACTTAATATATTTTATAACTAATTTAAACATTTTGATGGTTTATGAACCACTAAATCAAGAGCAATCATTGGTCTTGATTTAGTGAAAATATTAATTATCTTGACTTGAGATTGATAATGTTAGAAATGTTAAAGTAATGACTAATTCATGAGATAATCATAATTATTTTTTAATGAGTTCACTAAATAAGTGCACTAAAACAGTCTCGATCTCTCAAAGTCATCGCTTAAAATAAAATATAATTAAGATCAAAACAAGTTAGATCTATCATAAATTTTAATTAACTTTTAAATATTTTTTATAACTGTACGAGTCTTTAAAATATTTTAAATTAATAATTAATCTTCAAATACTTTATATTAATTATTTATTGTAAATTTAATTTAATTTAATTTTTAGTATTTGAAACTTGACAAAAAGAATGAACTTGAATTTAACTTGATGTTGAGTTTTAATAAATAATAATGATTAAAAATGTCACTAATATTCATTTTTTTATCATTGTACAATGTGCCACAATATAAATTGATCAAAATAACACACGAATGACCAAGTCAAAGTATATTTTTGTTTTTATATTTCAATAGGGATAAAGAAAATCATATTTAAACTAAGTATATATATATATATATATATATATATATATATATATATATATATATATATATATATATATATATATATATATATTATTTTTCAAATTAATAGTGAAATTAAAACTTAAGTATATATAACTTTTAATTTATTTTTCATTGGACTAACTTCGACCAATTATTATTGGACGGATGGAAAACATGAAAAAAATTATATGCATTACAGTTTTTCATTTTTCCATATTGAAAAACATCATAAAGGTATCATAAAGGTTTAATATTGATAAGTCCTTATTTTGTAATGTTTTTCATAATTAATAACATTCTTTTTGGATCTTATTTAGTTCTAAAAACTATTTTTAGTCTAGACTTGGTTTTCACTATAAAAATCTCAATTAATTTTGAAAATGTGTTAATTTAATTTTTAAGTAGATTTTTTTTAATAAGTGTATAATTAATTTTGGTTTAATGTTTCGGTAGGTTTTTCTTTCATCCAGAATCTCAAATAGGTCTCATACTTATTCGTTTTTATCATGTCCTTATTTTTGAAAAATTAAAACAAATAGACTTGCCATCAAATTAGACAAACGTTTGAGTGGTGTGTACGTGACATGCTGACTTTTTTTTAAATGATATGGTATAATTTTTGTTTTTGAATTAAAAAATTGAGAGGACTTACCCTTTCTTCAAAAAAAAAATGGGGGAACTTACCCCTTTTTTTTTCAAATTAGGGTTCATTCGTAAGGTTGATGTTTGAAGAGATTTGGGACGAAGATGTTGGGTTCTCTGATTCAAGACTCTCTCACTTTGAATGGGTTGCTGCTATTTTTGGTTCTATGATTTTGATTTCTCTTTGCAGGTTGGATCGTTATCTCTGTCGCGGTGCCCATAGAGGCTGCATGATTGAACTGATATGCTATTTAGGTTTCACGAAGGTGCTAGTGTTGATGCGTCAATGGAGGATGCACTAAACTTAGGTTTGTCATGGTTGCTGACTTTGGGTGACTCGTGATTTGGATTCATGGTGGGAGCAATGGTGATGAATGAAGAAGATGATGATTGTTGGGTTTCGCAATTAGGAGTCTATTGCGTCTTTGTGGTTTGCGCATGATGACCGTGGTTGGTGGTTGTGGTGACACGTGTAAGTTGAAATGTGGTGGCGGTGTCCTCACGACGGCTCATAGTTGAGACGTGGCGGCCATCAACTTCCTCTTTCACCATTGATGGACGTTTAGTGAACCCTAAACTCTCAAACAAAATCCCTAACTTTCAGAAACAATGCAGTTATGGTTGTGAGAGTGATGAAAATGGTGGTTGAACGATGTTAATGGTGCCTGGTGAACAAAAGGATTGAGGGAGGAAGATGGTGACCGGTGAAAACCCTAATTCTAAAAGACAATCAAGTTCAATTAATTTATCTTATTTTTTTTAATTTAAAAAAAAAACAAAAAAATCATGCAAGACTCAACTAAAATTATCTAAAAATTTGCCACATCATTAAAAATTAACATCAACATCCAGGTCAACATAATTCTAACGTCGTTAGTCCAATTTGATGACAAATATCTATTTGTTTTAATTTTTCAAAAATAAAAATTCAATTGAGAAAACGAATAAGAAAAAGACCTATTTAAGATTCTGGTAAAAAAAATGACCTAACTAAACATTAAACCAATTAATTTGTTATCTTTGTTTTTTTTTTTGGTCCATAATATTTTTCACAATTATTCAATTTAGTTTATTTTTTTGCATTGCATTGTTGGTCCAGTTATCTCTAATTTGAATGTAAGAATATAGTTTTTGAGGTTTTTTCTTTTAAATCAATACATAGACCATACACCTGAAATAAAAAATGTTATTTGGCAGTCAAAAGTAGAATCACATAAACATCAAGAGGAAGTGTTTTCTGATGTAGATGGTTTTACTTAATCCTTACATGCTTTCTTAATTTTTATAGTTCTAAATATTATATATATTTTGACGCTCACATTTAATTATGTTTTTACCATTCACATTACATTTTTAGCATTTGAAATTTACTCCAACAAGCATTTAATTCCAGATATGCCACAAATTTTCCTATTTTACAGATTAGATAATTATTCTAAATAATTTTCACACCACTGGTTATAACTTAGTTTTGAATAAAAAAATTTGGTTTATGATGCTTGATTAAACTTTTAATTTATGTTTTGCATTTGTTTCTACGTTAAAATCATGTTTGTGAATTCAATTTTAGGTTTATAATTTTATTTTCAGTTCTTGCTAGTTAGGTTAGTTAATTATGTTAGTTTAGTTTTACAAGTTTTGTTAGAATTTTAATTCTATCATTTCTCTTGTTAAATTATTTATTCAATAGTTGATTAAGATAATTTTATACTTGTTTGCATTTGCATTTGGACAACTAACTTTGTTATGCACAATTAGGTTTTCTCTCGTACAAGCGTATTTGCTTTAATTTAGGTAGTTGTAATTAGGTTTATTATCATGCATTTCATTTAGATCATTCTCAAGCTCATTTTAGTTCCCCATTTATAAGATAAATTATACACATTAGGAGGAAATTAAAATTTGTTTTAAACTCTATGTTACTACAAGATTAACAAATTGACATCCTTACAGAAGAAATGACATTTAAATGATGTATCATACAAGGCATCTTTATGCTAAAAGGTTTAAATATATGTTTGTTTTAATAATATATAATATAAATAATCATTTTGATACAAGATTTTCAAATTAATTATTATCAAATACATAAGTAATATAAGATTCTCTGTATATAATTAAAGGATAACGAGATGTTAACAACCTATTATGTGTTATTATTGTATTGGTTTGTATATTTGAAAATGATCAATCACAAATTATCATTTATAAAAAAAAAAGTTATAAAAAAAATTATTAAAAAAAACATTTTTCATAATTAAATAATGTGATATTATGAAATGGTATTTATATTGAGATTTATATTTATTACACAAACTCAATTTTCCACGTACATTATGTCAAACGTTATAATTATAGTTAATTAAATGTTGTATTTAGACCACACTAGAGTATTAAATCAATTGAAATAATTAAAAATCATTTTTAAATCAGTAGATTTTTAATTTATTGAAACTTATTATCACAAGGTGCAATTATTTGATTATTGAATAAAGTTATTTTTATTTATTTTTACATATGAATAACTGATCGAAATAGGTGAGAGTGAAAGCTATGGCGGCAATCGAAATGAGATGGCGAAGTTTGGTGCATGCCATCTTCGAAGAATCGACTCGAGAATGAAACGCCACACTGCGCCAGCTGTGTCACTCTTCTCTTCCTTTGTCCCTTTCTTTTCTTTTTACTATTCTCATTCCTTTATCCTTTCGCTTTTTCCAACTAAATTTCTCCCTTCTCATTAATTATTTCATCTACACGCCTAATTCTATATTTAATTATCAATTTTTTTTCTTAATCTTTGACTTATTGGATCTCGTTCTCGCCATTAATCACTCATGGAGATCCGCGCCGATGCAGAAACCAGCTCCTTCTCAAGGTTTTCCACTTGCTTCTCTTTTTCCTCATTATTTCGCAATTCACCTTTTCAATGACTGGTTCTTCATTGAGATTCGTCGCTAAATCTTGCTCTTAGAAATTTTAATTATTGAAGGGTCATAATAGCTTCCATGACTGAGATTTTGTTTGCAAGTAGTTTGTTCGCGGCTGTGGCATATGGGTTTGCCTCCATGGCCATGGTTTTTATCAACAAGGCTGTTCTTATGCAGTATGCATATTCAATGACTCTTCTCACTTTGCAGGTATTACTACTGCCTTTGCCGATGATAAGATAACAGATTTTCGACCCTTTGGTTTTTCTCTTTCTTCTTGATAGTGACAACATTTGTATTTTTCAGCAATTGGCTACTTCTTTGCTTATTCATGTTGGTAGACGTGCGGGATTCACAAAGGCGAGAGGACTGGAAATGACAACGGCCAAGCGACTTCTCCCGCTTTCAATTTTCTATAATGCCAATGTTGCTTTTGCTTTGGCCAGTTTGAAAGGAGTCAATATCCCAATGTATATTGCGATCAAGAGGCTTACGCCACTTGCTGTACTTATTGCTGGGTACTTCTCGGGAAAGGGGAGACCTACATCTCAGGTATTGGCTGTTATTTGAGGTTTTATTCATTCTGTCCACCTTATCAAAATAGTTTTATATATACGAGAATTAGAGACTGTGAAATTTATTGGATGAACTTAGTTGCAACAAGGAGGTTTTTCAGAAAATAAATTGTGGAATTTAGAAAGGGGGACGAATCATTGGTAATGGAATTTAAACGATGTTAAAAATTAGATATTGCAGCAAACAAGAATAAACTATGATCTTCTTGTCGAAATACTGATCAGTGGTGGACTCTAAAATTGGATATGGTACCTTGTAAACAATGAACTGGATGTAACGTTGAAGTGTATATAGCCTAGGGTGCGATTTATAATGATTGGTGGCATTTTGCTCTTTTCTTCTCTTTAGATGATATATGTTAATATGTCTATTTTCTTTCAAATTTAAGGTGGCTCTTTCAGTTATATTGATTGCTGCTGGAGTTCTCATTGCTGCCCTCGGAGATTTTTCCTTTGACCTTTTTGGGTATAGCATGGCTTTTGTTTCCGTTTTTTTCCAGGTGATATGCTCACATATCTTAGTTCTTAAATCATAATTTTATGATTGAATCGACGCTGTAACTTTGCACTGTTTGTTCATAGTGCTGCTTACTCATATATGCAGACCATGTACCTTGTGCTGGTGGAAAGATCTGGTGCTGAGGATGGACTTTCATCCTTGGAAATCATGTTCTATAACAGTTTTTTATCTCTTCCATTTTTGATGTTTCTCATCATAGCCACTGGGGAATTCCCAAAGTCTTTATCTTTATTATTTGCACAGGTCAGAATGTTAATCTGGTTCTTGGTATTTGGATTGATTCATGATTATGCTAGAATGAATTGAATATTTGGACATTTATCTGTTTATGTATACAATCAAATAAAATTCAATTATTTCACATGGAACAATAAAATAAATTCAATTATTTCACAAGGAACTGGTAAATGCCTCGGTGATAGCTATAGTTAATCCCAAACAGCAGATATGCTCATTTGCTTATGATAGTTTTTCTATGTTGTTGGACAAATAGAAAGAAATTATATATGCACTAATATTTCCTTCCTCTTATTGATATTGTCCGCTCTGTAGTTTTGAGCAAATTTTCTATGTAATGGTCCATTGGGCATGTGATTTTTGAGTTTCTTAGGATCGGGTATGTTAACTAGAAAAAGAACACGGGGGTGTGAGGTTAAGATCACTTGTTGTATGGTGGAAAACAAGACAAAGCTGCAACTTTTGATTTTGGCAGGATCTGGGCCCGTTTTTTTCTTCCATTAAACAATTGTCCTTTTATTTACCAGATATTCTACAGTTGTAAATTAAATCAATAGATTACTTGTTTCACTTCCTTCAATTCTCCTAAATTAAATTAGTAATCATTTTGTGGAAGGATCATAAAAAAGTCGTTTTGATGGTCGACAACTGGAGTCATAGCTTGCAACATATTTTGGAAAAGCTAAAAATCTGCAGTATCTAATTAGATGACAAACCTGTACCATGTTTTATTATTGATAAATTGACGCCAAAGCTAATATTTTGTTTTCCTTTGCAGAGTTATTCTTTTTCATTTTTGATGGTTCTTATTCTTTCATTGGTGATGGGCATTGTTCTCAACTTCACGATGTTCTTGTGTACAATTGTTAATTCAGCCTTAACTACAACTATTGTTGGCGTTCTCAAAGGGGTTGTTTCCACGGTAAGCTGGGAGTGATTCTGTGTTTGCCATAGAAAAACTGTCACAGCAGGCCGCGTTCATACATATATACATTATCTATCCATCTTTTTCCTTTTGTAGTTGAATTTGCTTGCATACCCTTTATGTTCATTTGTTTCTAGTTTTAACTGCAAGGATTAAACCCGTTGATTTTTCCTTCTTCAGACCCTTGGTTTCTTCTTACTGGGTGGCGTTCAAGTCCATGCTTTGAATGTGTCTGGATTGGTTATCAATACAGCTGGCGGTGTGTGGTATTCATTTGCCAAATATCAGCAGAAAAGAAGTAAGTCGACGAAGCTTGTACCTGATGAGGAAGCTCATCGTAAATAGAACTGGTATTGATAAGTTGCGGTGCAAACTAACAGTTACATAAACTGTCTCTTTACTTTTATTTACTTGATTGTAAGAACTGATAGTTTAGTTATTTTTTGCGTATAATTTTACAGTAATTGCAGTCTCATGTAGTCTGAGCTTAAGATGTAGTAATACTGACACATGGTATTCGGAATTGCGTAAAATAATTGTACTTTTATTATTCAAATGCTTACCAGAATTTTGTAAGCAGAGTCTATTTTATTCTCAACACAGAAGTTGAGTATAAAGCGCCTGACAAACAGTAAGGCATAGTTCTGGCCTTATATTTGTGGTAATTTATGCGTAATTTTGACACTTATAAAGTATTTTGGTTTATAATTATGAATAAATAAATGTATACTGTTAAACTCTTCAGACAGGAAGTGTACAGTATCCATATTTATAAAAGAAAGAAACAACATATGCTAATAGCAACAATTTACAACTGAAAGAGAAATCGGGCTAATGGGCCAATAACACCATAACTCATGGTGATATAAAAGATGTGAAAAATAATGTAATGTGTAATGGTTGAAAATAGCAAGTATTAGGTATCAATATTAGCTTCAATATCTTTAAGTCTAATGCCAAAATAATAAAATAAACATTGGAAATATAATTGTTAAATCAGTTAGTGTAATATAATATAAAAAAAAGTTTGTAGTAAATTAAGAAAAATATTATTTACGATTATCAATATGGTGTGTAATAGAAAGGAAAAAGAATAAGAAAATTCAGTCTTATAAAAATAAATAATAATAGCCTTATGGTTGACAGAAGGAAATAAAATAACATAATTTGATCTTGTATAATAGTTGACATGACTCGTTAAATGAAATGAAAAGTATGATTTTACTGGCAATGGAATCCGTTAAATTTCACGGATAACTTGTTTTTGGGATGTTGGAAAAATGAGTGTTGAGATAGAAAAACACACACACTCCAAATCCAATCGTCACAAATTAAAAAAAATGCCATTTTTATGCTTGAAACCTTTTGCATTTCAACGAAATCTAGGTCTCAATATATTTAATTAACGACCATTTTTACACCTTAACTCAATGCTTGAGAACACTGTCTTCTTAAATAAATATATTATATTCTTTTAAAAAAATTGTTATAATTATTTTAAATGATATATCATAATTCTGTTAAAAATGTCAAATTAAATAGTTATTATATGTTCAGTATTTGTGGATGTATAAAAGTAACAACTTGAAAGTGAAACTCATAAAAATGAGAGTAAGAATAATTCCAGTTAATTAATAATAGTAGGTGAGAAAGAAAGTATTGAAAGATATAGAACTAGCATTTCTCATAAAATTTGTTTATTTTAATACCAAAAGGCAACCAAACTAATTAAAGAAATTTGCCTCAGTATATTGGAGAATGAAAGGCCACCGAACGTAGAACATGCACACGCACTCCTAAGTACATAGCATTTGTTTTATCTTCATGTGTTCAATTTTCTTATTTGCTTTATTATTTTTTATTTAATATGATCTTATATTTTTTTTAAAGATTGTGATTTTTTTTTCAATCATGATTATGTTGTTTAGAGATAATGAGATGACATATGTTAATAAACTTTTATATAAATATCTTTTTCATTTGTTTATTTTACTCGTTATCACTTAGACTTTACATTTGAATTATTCAACATTAGAATTAGAACATAATTATATAAATATCCCATAGTGCATGTCCATACATGAAACAAGGAAAATATTGAGTGAGATGTTATGATGTATAGAATAGGAAAGAATGAAAAGAAGATATTTGATCTAATTAGTTTGTTGTGGCATCTATGTCCTCCACCTCGTGTTCTGTCTGCAGTTCTCTTGAAAACAGAGGCTGCTGGCTACGTGATGTGTTTTATTACTTTTTTTTTAATATTATTTTAATTAATTATAAATATGCATGATATTGGAAAAAAGAAAAAAAAGGCAGAATAGTGTGAAATTTAATTCAGCCGCCCCCACTTTTGTGCAACACAAGAGACCGTTGTTAGATTATTGAATGTGATATATATATATATATATATCATGTGACAAATATTTCCTTTTCCATTTTCCTGTGTTACAAGAATTCATAAAAAAGTTATTTTGCAGATTTTGCTCTTACCTTAAGAAAAGAATAATATCTTCTGGCGTGAAAATATTTTTTCACATGATACCTAAAACTTTTTGTTTCAGTCACTTATTTTGATACTCATTGTGAGTAGTAAGTTTTGTTGTCAAGATTCATAAAATTTCTAAAATTATAGTTTTTAAATCTTGTTAGTTGAAACAAATGAATCCCAAAAACTGCTGAAAAAAATGGTTGAGAAACTTTTAACTCATTTAAAAATAGATTATCATTCATGAAATCCTAAAAATGTGTCCTAAAGATTTTTAAAAGTTTATAAGTTTTTAGATTATAATGTAGAAAGGAAGGTTATAATTGATGGAAGAGAAAGGTGAGATAGAGATTAGAATGGGCAAACAAAAACAGCTTCTTCACAGTCATGCACACGTTCATTCATACTTCAAATCAATTCTTGAAACCCAGCTAAGATAGTGTCTGTCAAGATTTTAGGTTGTCGGGCCAATCTAGTCTCACATGCAAAAATGGAAGATCTACTAAAATATTCATGACACTTAGAAAAACATATGATTTTACCATTCATATAGTTTAAAAATTGAGTATAAGACTTGATTGAAATATAAGAGAATTGATGGTTCATTTTTAATGTAGGTTTAAGGGAGAACTTGATATTATTCTTTATATCAAATACTTTTTTTTGAAGTGTAAATTTTTTTTCTAAGTTATTAGAAGACGTCTCAAAAGATGAAAAAAGTATTTAAACAATTTTATATTCAACTCTTAAGCATATGAGACTATTAGACAAAATAAGAACAATATCATTTTTTTTTCTTTTTTTTTAACCATCTTCAAACAATCTAGCATACTTTTCATTGCTCTTAAAGAAACATTCTTTAAAGAATGTAACTCTTTCAAACTTTGTTTGGAGAAGAGTAATAGATAATTATCATACTTTCTCATCAATAAAATGCTTAAAAAATTAAGAAACTTTTAATGAATAAAAAAGAAAAATAATATTTATGATAATAAATACTTTATAAGTATTTTTTGAATATTTATGGTGCTTAATACTCCAATAGATTATAAATTGTTCAGACAAGGCTAATTAATGAAAACAACAAATGATTGATAATTAGGAGACAAAGGCACGATAATGACTAACGAGACAAATTAAATTATCTGTTTTTTAAGAAAAAGAATCCTAAATTTGTCCAAATTTAGCTCAATTTTTTTTTATTAATTTATGATAAAATTTTAATAATTAAGGATTTTACTAATGTTTTCTTATAATGAGTTGAAGAAAAGGAAAGTAGGGGAAATTTTTTTTGTAATTTAACTTACTTATTTCATTCAAAATTTGAAAGGGATAGAACATATAATAATATTTGTTTTAAAGCCCCTCCCACTTATATTTCTGTCTCCCGTCTAAAGATTTTTAAATTTTTAAAATATATGAATTAAACTATTTTAAAATCTTATTTGAACTTTTATTCTTTTCATTAATATTATAAATTTTCTTTCGCATATCTACGAACATTTATTTTAATATATGATTTTTAAATATTGATATCTTCTAAAAAAATTGTATCTTTTTTTTTTCCTTTCAAGAATCAAATAAGAGGTTATATATTATTATTACTATTATTATTTTGTTTTCCTTTCTCTTGATTTCCCTGTCTTCTCTTTAATGTTCATTCTTTACTTAAACACATTGTGATTTATTTCTATGGGTGAAATCAGCAAGTGACACAAGTAGTAACTAGATTAAATCCTTGACTATATATAAAAAAATAACATCTACCTAAAAAATAGTTATCCCTTAATTTATATTTTACTTAAAACATATACCAATCTTCAGTATATTCTATCTCCAAAATATAACCTCTATTTTAATTTTCTCTTTACTAAAAATCAAGTTACACTATATTATATAACTGAAAATATATTTAACTTGTACTCATTTATATACTTGTTCTACTATACTTAATAATTTGACATAACTTAAAAATAAGGTTAAAAATAGTTTAAATATAACCTTTTTTTCTTAAATACTTCGATGTGGTATTTAAGAACAAAATTATAATAATAGTTTTAGATAAATAATTAACTCTAATAATATTATATCAGGAGAGTTGAGATTGAAATAATAATAATATAATAATTTTTGCCAAAATAAAATTGTAATTAAACTATTTTGGCTACGTGTAATATCCATCCATATTATATATTCTATACTTTTGCAAGGAAACCACACATGGCATATATACACTGGTATGTATATACAGTGGCATTCTGAGGTTATTTATGCAACAACTACTAGCGGATACAAAAGGGTCGGTGTTCACTTCAGTCATATGATAGTAAGATAAGATAAGATACCATAAAAACAAAACAAAAACGTGAACATGCAGCTTTAGCTCACTTGGTAATAATCTTTCATTGATTATATATGTAGTTGCTCCATTCTGCATCAAATTAATTTTATCCACACATATTATATCTAATTAGCAATTACTAACCTCAGTGTTTGGTGTAAATCCCCACTGCAATAAATACTTTTCAATTGTTTGCTTATCCTATTCTGGTGGCCCTTTATTACTCTCGTTGGATTTGCATTAATTAATTATGTTCTTTTGGTGACAACTAAATCCTAGTAAGTGCATTGCAACATATACACTCACACTTCAGATCCAGCAGCAAAAACTCTTGTGTTCTGTTCTGCTATTCCTAAATTTATCTGTCTAATTTTCATTTCAGTTTTTCACACAATGCTTGTCAGCAGTTTTGCATAGGGAAATTTGACAATGCTTATCCTACAATTTTGGGTAACATGGGATCCCCTGTGGGACCAGAGTTTATGTGAGGTTTTTCATTTTTTCTAAGTTTTTATTTTACCCTTGTTTGTGTTCTGTCTCCTGGTAATGTAAAGGAATATTCTTGAAGAAGCTTCCATTAAATAATGTTTTGGTTTTTACAGAATGCACATTAACCCCTCTTGGCCTCTAATAATCCAAATCAAGTCATCTTTTGCAAGCAATAATTAAAAGTAAAAAGGTTTAAACATTGATGATGGCTTGGCTTATGTCATTTGCAAAGTTTGCTTTGGTCTCCATGGTCCTTTTAATAGTCACCGTTCCCTTTTTAGCCTTTCACACGCGTCTCATCCCCACCTTTGGTTATTGGCATTATTGCTATTGTTACCTTTATCATTGTTGTTCTTTTATCATTCAAATATTTTAAATAAAGATTGTTATTCTGGTAGCCACACTCATAAATCACACTGCACCTGGAATCTTCAATCTTATCTTCCAACTATTCGATCTGTTGCGTAACTCTTTTTTTTCTTTTATCATTTTGATGTTAAAATTTAATATGCTCTAAATTGTTACTTTTACTCTGAGACTAAGTTTCATGATTGTTATCTTATCTTCTATTCCAGTCAAATCACTCAACTATGTTTCCTTCATGTGAAAAATTTCTCAGTCAAGTTTAATTTTGCCTTAGTTTAGGGGATTCCGTGAACATAATGTAACCACTGATAACAGTGAATATACTGACGCAACTGTTTAAATAAATGCTAAAATTAAAGTATTACATTTCTATAATTCTTTTACTATTCTCAAGCATGACTGAAAGGTGTTTGTAGAAAGAAAAACTTCTGTTTTCTTTTGTATTCTTTTTTTCTTTGGAGTCAAAGTGGATGGGAACGGTAAGTGAATTTAGTGAGGGAAACCAACTTGGAAGTTAGCGTCTTAGTCTTACAGCTGCTGATACCTTCCCTCATAATGTGACTTTCCCATGTTAGGTGCCTTCTAGATATCCTTGGGAGTACAAAAGAGCCTCACTCAATTCACGTTCTAGGCTTTTATGTGTTGCATTTTGTTAAATGCTGAGCCTTCAAGAGGGTTCCATCCAATAAGAGCAACCTCGAATCTAGGGCAGTGTTTTACATGAGTTTCCAGATCTGAGTCTTTTCTCTTTAGTCTTTACAATGATGTGTGCTAGAAAATATTGATGAGGTTGATGTGTTGAGTCCTTGCTCTAAGTATATCTACACACACACACACACACAGAGTAGCATACTTGTGTTGTTCAGTGTGTGAAGTGTGAATCTGTGTCCAATTCACCATTGTGTTAAAATGGCTCCGAGGCTAGACTTTTCCAATTGGTGGACGAAGGATACACAGAAGGGAACACCGGTAGTGGTGAAAATGGAGAACCCCGCTTTCTCTGTTGTGGAGATCAATGGTGCAGATGCTGCATTCAGGCCAGTTGAGAAAAGCCGTGGCAAGAATGCTAAGCAAGTCACATGGGTGTTGCTTCTCAGGGCTCACCGTGCT
Organism: Vigna umbellata; assembly: GCF_029865625.1. NCBI lineage: Eukaryota > Viridiplantae > Streptophyta > Magnoliopsida > Fabales > Fabaceae > Vigna > Vigna umbellata. The sequence goes on from NC_142168.1 coordinate 1,662,397, forward strand.
GTTGGCTGTGTCACTTGGTTTGCCACTGTGCTTTGGGCGTTGCTGGGGGCCATTAAGAAGAGGTTGATTCATGGACAAGGTGTGGCTATGGAGAGTGAGAGTGACAAGTTGGAAAAAGGCAAGTTTCTGTTTAGAGTCATTAGAGTGTTCCTAGTGACATCCTTGGCAGTTCTGGCCTTTGAGGTTGTTGCTTACCTTCAAGGTTGGCATTTTGGGAACCCCACTTTGCACATTCCTCGTACTTCTGATTTGGAAGGATTGCTCCACTTGGCTTATGTTGCTTGGTTGACGTTTCGTGCTGAGTACATTGCTCCTCCTATTCAGGCACTTTCCAAATTTTGTGTTGTTTTGTTTCTTATCCAGTCTGTGGATCGCATGGTCCTTTGCCTGGGGTGCTTTTGGATCAAATACAGGAAGGTCAAGCCAAAGATTAATGGGGATCCATTCAAGAGTGATGATGTTGAAGGATCTGCAAGCAATTATCCCATGGTTCTGGTTCAAATTCCAATGTGCAATGAGAGGGAGGTAGGAATTACACCAAATTTAAGCATTCCCTTTGTGCCAACTCAAGTTATTTTTTCAGTAATAAGCTTGCAGCGAATTCAATATATTCTTTTCAGCTTGTATTTATGTAAGCCAAGAATAGATTTTGCAAATGTCATAATAAAATGGAACTTAGTAAATAGAATGTTCGGATTACTTTTTTTTTGCAATGCTTATGAATTGTATGAATGCACCTTAAAAAAAGAAAGGAAAATAGGAGGGAAGTAAACTTATAATCTGACATCCAGACATCTAGTTCCATCTAGGTTGATACTTGATATTGTAATCATTATTTTTGGTTTCTGAAATAGACACCACCTTAGTAATTAAGAAGGGAGAAACAGTTTTCTCATGATGTTGTGTTGTGTTTTTATTTATTTTTTAACTCCTATAATGAATGGCAACCTATAAGTACACTTGATAGACAGATAATTTTCTTACTTTGCATGCACTGATTTTATGCAGGTGTATGACCAATCCATTTCTGCAGTCTGTGGCATTGATTGGCCAAGGGATCGTTTACTGATTCAAGTACTTGATGATTCTGATGATGAGAGCATACAGTGGTTAATTAAGGAAGAGGTATCTAAATGGAGCCAGAAGGGAATCAATATAATCTATAGGCATCGCTTAATAAGGACTGGATACAAAGCTGGAAATCTTAACTCTGCAATGAGCTGTGACTATGTGAAAGACTACGAGTTTGTTGCTATTTTTGATGCAGACTTTCAACCAAATCCTGATTTTCTTAAGCGAACTGTGCCACATTTCAAGGTTGAGTGAATAACTTCTAACATATTCAGAAAAATGATTGGGAAGCATGTTTAACATATTTTTATATCTTGCAATTTTTTTTTTATTACAGGACAATCCCGAACTAGGTTTGGTCCAAGCTAGATGGTCTTTTGTGAACAAGGATGAGAATCTATTGACGCGTCTCCAAAACATAAACTTATGCTTTCATTTTGAGGTAGAACAGCAGGTGAATGGGGTATTTCTCAGTTTTTTTGGTTTCAATGGAACTGCTGGTGTTTGGAGAATCAAGGCCCTAGAAGAATCCGGGGGCTGGCTAGAGAGGACAACTGTAGAAGATATGGACATTGCTGTCCGAGCTCATCTCAATGGTTGGAAATTTGTCTTCCTAAATGATGTAAAGGTGATCATAAATGACAACCTTTTCCATCCATATCTCCTTTCTTTTGCAAGTGGATAACGCACTTGTAGAGTAGTGTTCTTGTATATGCATGATGTGATTAGTTATGTCACCTTTCTGGATTTTAACTTGTGTGAAGTTCCTGGAGTACTATCGTGAATTTCTTATATCTATAAATTTTCAGGTACCATGTGAAGTTCCAGAGTCATATGAAGCTTACAGGAAGCAGCAACACCGCTGGCATTCAGGTCCTATGCAACTTTTTAGGCTGTGTCTTCCAGCAATTGTGAAATCTAAGGTATATCTGATACTCATGTTGAAGTAATAATTAGAGTAGTGATGAAGAAAAGCATATTCTGATGACTTAGAATTGTGGCTTATAATATGCACTACCTGAAAACTTTAAAATGCTCTATAACTGCAGGTGTCTGCATGGAAGAAAGCAAACTTAATCCTGCTATTTTTTCTGTTGAGGAAACTGATCCTTCCCTTTTACTCCTTCACCTTATTTTGCATAATTCTTCCTCTAACCATGTTTGTACCAGAGGCAGAGCTTCCTTTGTGGGTGATCTGCTATGTGCCTGTGTTTATGTCACTTCTTAACATTCTTCCTGCTCCAAAATCTTTTCCTTTCATTGTTCCCTACCTCCTTTTCGAAAACACCATGTCCGTCACCAAATTCAATGCAATGGTATCTGGGCTCTTCCAATTAGGAAGCTCTTATGAATGGGTTGTGACAAAGAAAGCTGGCAGATCATCAGAGTCCGATTTACTGGCTGCTGCAGAAAGGGAAGCCAAGTCAATAGAACAACAAAAGATTCATAGAGGAGCTTCCGACAGTGACCTTATGGAGTCACAAAAGCTTGTAGAGCACAAAGAAGCAGCTCCAACAACTGTTAAGAAAACTAATAAGATATATAAGAAAGAGCTGACTTTGGCATTCCTCCTTCTCACAGCTTCTATCAGGAGTCTGTTATCTGCACAGGGAGTTCACTTCTACTTCCTGCTTTTCCAAGGGGTGACCTTCCTCCTTGTGGGGCTTGATTTGATCGGAGAGCAGATGAGCTAGTTTTCGTTCAAAACAGCATAGACGATGAATGGAAAATACCTTTTACTGGTGTATCAGCCAAGTGGCAGTCCAGCAACAAAATGAAAAAAGAAGTATAGTTAAAATCCTTTCTTTCGTTTCTTTCCAAAAATTCACAGTACAGGTGTATCGAAGGCATAACTGATTGCAAGTACCAAAGCAAGGTTCCTCAATTATCCAACTCTATATCCATTTTGCATTCACACGATTCATCGCAAGTATTCCTTATAGGGCATTACTCACATTGTACTCATACAGGTATTGAATATTTGTTTAATGGTATAGGAAGTGTATAAAATCTTCAGTTTTCTTCATTGTGTTATTGGGAATGGGAGTTCTGATTCCAAATGTCTGGATGCAGTGCATCTAGCTTGATATATGTCGAATGATAGGTGCCTTCATGGTAAATAGAGTGTGTGAAACAGGACATCTTTCTGTACATTCATTGTTATCTAATTTAAACAATAAATTTTATTCTTCCAACTCTTCCCTCCTCCCTTTGTTCTCTGTTCCTTGGCAATTTTCTTGTTTTTTAATTGCTTGGCTTTAATCGGGTAAAGGAAATGATGTCGGCAGGCAAATAGTGGAGACAAGCTTAAGTGGCTTGATAATTTCTGCTGTGGTCCCTCCAAGAGATTCGTGTTCTTAAAAACTGATTTCTAAAATGTGACAGGCGCAAAATGTTGAGGGCACTGAATCTGTTGACACCACAACTAATGCACATGCCATTAGCAAGCAAGTACAAAATAGGCCATTTCTTTGGATGGATATGTCGGTGATAACATTGAACACCCCATATAAATTTTTGTCTTGCCTATCTCAACTGTGAAATCCTTTTAATCTGAATATAACATGAAAAAACTTAATGACACAATGCTTTAAGTCTTCACAGTAGTCAAAATACATTGTATATTTAAATTACAATGAAAATGTAAAAGCAAGAATCAGAGCTGTAGTAAGACCGGAACGAGTAGAAAAGTATACAAACAAGAACAATGGTGCAGTGTAATATACAAGTGGTATGTCAAGTAACTGTAATATACAAGATAAAAATCGTTTTTTGGGAAGATGTACCAAACTGCAAACACACAAAAGCAACTTCTTGCTAGAAGTTGATGCGTAGGGACATCAACTATGTTGACTGCGATAGGATCACACATCATAAAGCAAGTGGTAAAGTATAGGTTAAGAGATGTACCATCCCAAAAAAGGTTCAGGCTAAGAGAAAACCTGAAAGCTTCTCTATCAGCAAACAAATAATACACACGTATTGTAGCTATGGACCCGAATTATTTGTGAGAGGAATAGTGATTTTAACTCTTGAAGATGGTCATGGAACTGTAGATTGCAATGCTGATCTAATCATCATCAGGCTCTACTGAAAAGTCTGGTTCTTCAGGCTTTTGCAACTTGGGCAGCTCTACATCCTTCATCTTCTGAACTCCTCTCCTTGTGTTTGCAGCAAACCTTGAAGCCAGTATAGTGACACCTAGGTTTTGTTTTACTTGTGCAGTGTTTGAAGTCACTGCACTGTGCTCTTCTTCATTATGTTGATAGTGATTGAAGGACTCGGATTCCCTCAAGCTTAGGCTCTTGGCAAACATTCTCTTCTTGAACCGGCGCCAAGCAGCCTGAATGAAGCATGTTGCCCATGTCCTCCAATGGTGAGAGTAGAAACGGAAAGTGTGCTGCAACTTCTTGCTGTGGAGACGTCTAAACTGATTGGCCACGAATTTAAGATCTTCCGCTCTTAGGGCAAATGCTTCAACTTCTACAAGGGCTTTAACAGTTCTTGTAGAAGAAGGCAAGTTGAGAGTGGATTTTGGAAGCAATGCCCAAGCAAGTAGCTCTTCTCCACAGAAATCACCAGGCCTCAAGGTAATGGAGTTGAAGAAACCAGTTCTGCCTCCATTTGTGGTTGAACTTTCAAGTCTCCCTCTGATGATAAAGAGCATCTCTGTAACCGGGTCTCCTTCTCTAACTATGTACGTGCCTTGAGTACTCAATGATGATACCAATCTCTCGCATATTGCATCAAGTAGCTGATCATCCATTTGTGAGAAAAAAGGAACCTGAAATTGGTGAAAAACAAGCCATTACATTACGTGTGTGTGTGTATACATAGCATGAGTTTACGTGTAGTCCTTATGCATGGTCGAGTTAAACTATTGAACATTTCTTGATGCTGATTTCATGTTCAAAAGAGAATAGCATGATAGATGAATATTTATTGTGTGAACTTACACGTCGAACAAGGTCCAAGCAAAGGTGGCGTTGGATATCTCTACGTAGGTCAATAGGCAGGCCACGTAGGATTGTTTCTTCATCAACCCCGCGAGTTGCAAGCCACTTGTATTGAACAAATCTTCTGACACGCTCTCTCAGATTTTGTGGGAGCTGACGGTGGCTCATCCACTCTTCAGTGTCACGTCGCTTGAGCCTCCATTCTTCAAGCCTCACAGTAATAGATTGCAAATAGGTCTGCACTGAATTCAGCATTCTTAGGTGTTCATATAAATTTAGGATGCTTAGGCTATAGGAAACAGTTTAATCAAACTTGTTTGATGATGATATTAACTCCTTCTGAAATGAGAATGACAGATGACAAACCATTGCAACTATTTCAGAGTTTATGTTGAAGACACAAGAATTCACGTGTAACGGTTTTAGTAAAAAGGTAAAAAGTGTGTTGGATGGTAGTTACTGTATTCAAGTAATAGAAATGTAAAGAAAGATAGAATTTCCGCAAACAAAATTACTTTTGAAATTAGATTTCGTGGATTTGAACATTCTAATTACCTGCATGTTACCAATTAAGTGCGCAAACAAAACCAGACCCAGAATAGCCATGACTATTGCAAATGCAGTTTCCCCAATGAATGTGCTTGTGGTCAAACCCTGGCCATAGGAACTGAAAATACAGAAAGGAAAAGATTAATCATATGTGAACAGTGAAGACAGACATGTGATGTTCAGTTTAATTTATGTTAAATATTCATCTATAGTGTAAGGAAAGATAACTGAGCATTCAGATATGGTTAACAACAGCTGTGGAACCAGACCTTAAGTTCTGCAAACCCCACCACAGACAATAGAGATACTTCTCTATAAACACAGAGGAGATAACATTATTTTCCACTGCACTTGCAAAAATTCCGTAGTTGAAATTGGTGGTATTTTCAGGATTGCAGTTACCAAACACAGAAGTATTGTTTACCCACTTCATGCGATCATCCTGGTTTAAAGTGCTGCAGTCTAAGTACTTAAGAGCACATTTTACAGGGAGGCTTTCATTTCTGCATTCAGATTTCCAGCAAGTAGCATGCCTTTCAATTGATAACAGATACCATGATGCCCCCAACACCTACGAAAAGGGAGTAATGAATAATTAAAAATCTGATATGCTGGGAGATAACAACTAATTTGTAATTATGAAAGACAATTTGTGATTGAAGAAAACATAACATACATGACTAGCTAGCATGTAAAGTAAAAGATTGTAAGCAGCCCCAGCCCAAGCTGTCTTTGTAACTACTCCAGTGGCTTTAATAATCTGAGAACTTAATGGGAAGATCAAATATAATCTGGGGACATATTGAAGCAGAACAATGAGTACAAGTGCATTGTTGGTGTGATCAGCATGGGAGCTTCTGATTGCTGGCATGATAAACCAAATCACAATCTGCCAACAAAGAAAAGACATGTCATTTAACATCACTTCCAGGGACAAATATACAAAGCCAGATGACAAAAACAATCCCAAAGGATCTCTACACCATTTTTAACTCAATTTTAAAACATTAAATTTTTAAGTTTTCCTACTTTATGAAAAGGAGAAGGAAGAAAGATGTTGAATTCAAGTTGATACAAAAACTTGCATGATCTCCGTTCGATGTGGGACTAGTCACTAACCCAATTTTTCATGCATTAAACACAACATGAGAATACTATAGCTGAAGCATATGTGATACCTGGGGAAGAGGTAATGTAGCAACAAGATCTAGGAAGAACTCTGATCTCAAATATCGCCTTGCAATAAGCCTAGGATCCATAACAAGCTCACCCCTTCCAAACACCCTAGAACTCGGTGATACATAGGCAGTTCTGAACTTGATGGCCATGTTGAGCAGATAGAAAACATCAGCAAATGTTCGGAAACATGTCACAACAATTCCTATATTCAAATCAGTAGCCATACACGACGATTTCCCATCATTTGCCACTGAGGGAAGGTAGAAAAACAGCGGATCAACAAACAGTGCCAGAATGCAAGAAAACAGGAATGCCCTGTTCCACTCCAAAATTACATCACTGCCAGGATCAAGAATTTTCTTCTTCCATGGCTCATGGTTTTCTGGGAAAACCTTAAACTTTGCAAGCGCGGGAATTTTGATACTCATTCTGTTCTTGTCACCAATACTCATTTTGCATTCTGGATACACTGTGAATGCCTTCTCATGGTGTTTCTGAGAGTCTAGCTTTTCCCAAGGAAGTTCAAGACTTTGTTTACCTTCATCACTGGAAAACCTGAGTTTTCAAAACCACTATTCAAATCTGATCAAAGTTGTAACAAAGGGTATAAACTGAATGAAAAAGAATAATAAAAAAGGACCACGGTATTGAATTCACCTCACTAACTTCTCATATCTCTTCTCCATTACTATGATTATGATGGAGTTTTACAGTCAAAATCACACACAGACACTGTTTCTACTGAGGAGTGCATTGCTTTGAATTGCAAGTTGCAACATGACAATGAAGAAAAGCACACTGCATGCTTCTTCTCTGATCAATGAAACGAGTTTCGTTCTTCGTATGCAAATGCAACCAAAATAAGATTTTGAAGAAAAAAGACAAGTTGGGTAAAGGAGGGGAATGATAAGCTTCGATTCAATCCAAAGCTTAAAGATACGGTTCTGGATTTGGACAAAATGGGTTTGACTTGAATGCTTCCGTGGACAACGGAAGAGTAACCACCAAAACGGCCTGCCATTAACACAGCTCACAATGGACAAGCGTAAACGTGGGAAGTGGGAACCATGACAAAACTACATATACATATACCAAAAATACACCAACTTGCATTTTCACATTTTAATATTGTGAACTGATTTATGTGTTTGATATGAATTTTAATAGATGAAGATGTTTTTCATAAAGTTTAATGCTTCTTTTCTGAATAAAGGAGAAATAGGAAGAAGCAGGCCAAAATAATGTATATGAACTTGTGGCCTGCACTCATGAGGTGGACGTTGACGCTTTATACGAAGCAACCGTTAAATAATTGACAAAAATTAGCATATATAATTAACAAATATAACATTTTTTAAAGATCGATGTGATTCAAATATAACTAACATAGGTAGTAAATAATAAAATATTCATGAGAAGGTTCAGAATTTTAAAGATTTTCCACTCAGCTTTTTGTTAAACCTCAATCAATGGTACCAATGTGATGAGCATTTCGGGAAGTAGGGTCAAGATTAATGTCCAATATCTAGAAAGTAGTATAAAGAGTTTAAAAGTTGTCTTTTACTTTAACTCTCTCTTGTAGTCGTCCGTCGTAACCGTCCGGATAACACATGCAAAAAGTACTCTGACGTCAAAGTCAGTTAAATGTTTACTTTTCAGATATTAATGATACACAAGGTCTAATTGTGACCCAATTGATAGTAATCACAACTTACCTTAAATTGTTTAATATTAGAATTAATTTTCCTAATCGTCAGTTATTCGGTCGATTCCATGACCATTTGAAGTAGCTTGTTGAGATGTGTGACTAACGATTGTTCGTCCAACCACATATATAATATCAAAGCTAGATCAACACTATATAATGAATTCTACATAAACTTCTTATAGAAATAGAGGAAAATCCAACGAGTTGACTCCAAGTCTTTGATTTGTAGTTTCTGTTTTTTTGGGAGTTTTTCTTTCAATTTTGCAACTCTTAACATATGCAGTGATTGGTGTGGTGATGTAGAAAGTCCTTCACTTTTTTGGATGTATAGGGTGAAGCCATCATTATCCAAAGGGAAAGAGAAAATATCTTTTGTTGATGCTTGCTATCCTCGACACTTTTATCAGTAATTGTGGATCTTATTGGTGAAGTGTTTAATTGTGACAAAATGAATGTAGATGTCATGTTACACCTTGATAGTGGGAGCCGATGCATATTCAAATGTAGAGATGTATTCAATTGTCAGAAATACATATACAGATTGAATATATAAAAAAATAAACCTCTGAAGTTATTGTCTTAAGAATTGAAGTATTATTATTGAATAAACTGTTACTTTTGGAGTTAAAAGTTGTGTTATGAAACTTTTTCTTTTCAGTTTTTCAAGATAAAGAAAAAAAGGTTTTATAAATAGAAAAGCAACCAACTTTGTTGCTTTAAACCTATATATGTTACTTTTATGAGAAAGATTAGCAGTATGCTTTTCTAAAATATCACTGTAATAATAATTTTCGAACTAAAACTTGATTTTGAGATGTGAAAACTACATCAAAAAATAAAATGTTACTAAAACCGATGTAAAATACAAAACTGGTAATTATTAAAAAAATATTTCTATTTTTTTGTAATTTTAATATAACTTTTTTGAAACAAATAAAAAACGTGCAGTAAAGTTTATAAATATTTATGCTCAATTACCATGCCATTTTATTTTATATGTAACTTGGAATGGTTAATTTTGGACTGACTTTCATTTATTTTGAATATTATGAATTTATGGAATCATATTTTATTTTCAATTTTAATGTTATAAATGCGATGTACTGACTCATCCACTTACATAATGAGTTGTCTTAATTGTTTTTAAGATTTTTGTTCGTTTCCTAAGTTTTATAAAGCAACTGTTTCCTCGGTCAAACATCAAGATACTAGTTGACCATTGTCCAAAATGATAATATAAGATATTATAAGAAAGAAAAGAGAAAATAATAGATAAAAAGAGAATGAGAGAAATATATATTTGGAAGAAGATCAAGGTGTATTTATACACCCTATGAAGGCCTTGAAATGTGGAGAAGAAGAAAAACTTGGGGAACAAGTTAGTTGTCTTGTGATATAGCCACCAACATTTACAAAATTACATAACTAACTATCGAAACTTTTGGTCAAAAACCAAATGAAAAACTACCAAGAATCTTGGCAGAAGATATACACAATTTTGCAATACTCTTTCAATTTTTATAACAATCTTCGCTAGTGCAGAAAAGGCTTTAGACGTCCATTTTTTTAGTCTTTTGACGTCCGCCCTTCCTCCGACGTCTTTGTGGGTGATGTTACTCAGACGTCGGGGGTTCACATCGGACGTGTATATAGACGTCTGATGTGTCAGGCCCGACGCCTATCCAGACGTCCGGTGTATACCTCGGACGTCCACGTAGACGTCCCACGTGCCCGTCAGACGTCCCGCGACGACCACCTCCTGAATTGTTTTGTGGTAGGGCTGGGGTTAGACGTTCGTTTGTGCACTGCAAGACGTCCGTTTGTGCACTCGGTTGACTGCTTCTATAGATAAGGCGGAGCGTCCTTGGCTCAGTATTTTAGCACATAGGGCTTCGGTCGGCGCTACTACAGCGCTTCGCTAACTCGAAGCCTCTCGGTAAATCTAGCTTCACTAACGCTCGGCTAAGTCTTGAACCGTCGCACGTTCGTTTTCTCAGTAGCAAAAACGCTTATCTTGCTCCCGCTTCCTCGCATTTGCGCTCGTCAAGCCAACTTTGCTTTTTGGGAGGTGAAACTGCGGTTGAAGCGGACATTTCGAAATGACAGCATCGAAGATCCCCCCTGCTTGCAGAAATGAATGGATCAAAAGGGGGGGCTGGGTTCTATTTTCGGGCTGGGCGGGAGGTGAAGGCCATAAGATTGCCCTCCCGGTAAGGAAGAGAGGAAAAGGGTGTTGTCATCTAAATAAGTGAAACTCTCGACGTCCGTTGTGGGGGGGGACGGACGTCTATAATATTATAGACGTCCGGCCCCCTCCACAACGGACGTGTAAGGGGCTGAAGACAATTAATTCTTCAACCCCCCTGTCAGCACCCGAAACGTCCGATATGGGGGGACGGATGTCTATATAATTGTAGACGTCCATCCCCCTCCACAACGGACATTTCGGGTGCTGACAGGGTGGTTTGAAGAATTAATTGTCTTCAGCCCCTTAAACGTCCGTTGTGGGGGGACGGACGTCCATATCAGACGTCTATATAGACGTTCGTCCCCCCACAACGGACGTTTAAGGGCTGAAGACAATAACTCTTCAACCCCCCTGTCAACACCCGAAATGTCTGATATGGGGGACGAACGTCTATATAATTGTAGACGTCCGTCCCCCTCCACAACGGACGTTTAAGGGGCTGACAGAGGGGAGTTGAAGAGGTGATTGTCCAGCCTCTTAGACGTCCGTGGGTGGGGCCCGGACGTCTATAATTATATAGACGTCCGTCCCCCCCACAACGGACGTCGATAATTTCACTTATTTACGGATATTCCACCGGTCAATTATTTACGTTGGGGCTGTTGAGGACGGACGTCTATGGGGTGACGTTAAAGGCCATTTTTGCACTAGTGCTTCCGCATATCGCAAACGAGAAAAAAAATTGAAAGAAATAAAATAAGATTTTTTTTGGATTTTATAAGATATAATGCATCAAATCAGGTATATCAAGCTATATGAATCAATCATGGATCAAAAAACTTAACAGAGAATGTAGTTGGTATAGTAAGTTATATGAACCAAGGAAACTTGACGTGTGTTAAAGGTTTATCAATCACAATACATCCCATAATCTTTGTTGTTATCGTGTGTTGCAGAAACTAGGTCATGCTTATGTCCGGTATTAATGAATGTTAGAGAGATGACGTCAATATCTTATGCAAGCGACCTCACTTGACACTCATATAAGTGATTTCATCAAATGTATGATGCAAATCATACACCACCCATATGGAATATGAAAATCATCAAAACATTTGTTTAAACTAAAATTCTTTCAGCACATAATTTTAATTATAAAGTTTAATCTCTTTTACACACACCATAAGAATAAATATATTTGATTTAAAACCAATTTAGTGTTATCAAAACTAATAAGTAACTTGTTTTTATCCATATGAACCTTATTTATGGGTCCAATCACAAAGGTCGAGCTATCATTACTTGTTTGTTTGCTAGTAGCTTAAGTCTCATTCTCCTCGATGTTTCTAAGATCATATTTCTTCCTAAGGGTTTAGTTAAAGGATCGGCTAGATTCCGTTCTGACTTCACATAATCAATGGAAATAATTTCACTCTTTAGCAGTTGCTTAACCAAATTGTATCTCAACTGTATATGTCTATTCTTTCAATTGTAATTCTTGTTTTTAACCATAGTTATTGTCGATTAACAATAATAACATATTGACACCGATAGAGTTAGTTTCATTCCTAGTGGAATGTTCACTAAATAGTTTTTCAACCAGAGCGTATTGGTACCAATAAAAGCCAATATGGAAAAGAAGCAAAACTTGGGACACAAGTTGGTAGTCTCGTGAGCTTACCACCAACATTCATAAAATCACATAACTAACTACCAAGACTTTTGATCATAAACCAAATAACAAATAATTGAGAATCTTGGTAGAAGATATACACTCTTTCAACTTTTATAACAAGATTTGTGTTTATAGATTACGTAAATTCACTCACAACTTGACTCAAACCCGTTTAACCAATCAAATTCAGTTTGATTTAAATTTAAAAGATTAAATTCTTTTCCAATTTAACCCATTTTAAACATACTAAATCACGAATGTAAACCTATTTTAAAATCTCTCAACTACATAGCCTCTTCACATTTTGGTATTCCATAAATAAAGAAAATACTCTCAATTAATCAATAATAACCCGTACAATTATAGATGAAACATTATTAACATGAATAGTAATTGGTGGCATAAGTCAATACAGGAATGGAGGAAAAGGAGAATTTGCTAGCTTATACAGGCTTATAAACTCCTAAGAGAAAGAACTTTAAAACAGGTGAGGAAATATCCAATTGGAGAGATATTCGATACATTCTTTCTATTTTATTCTTCTCTATGGTTCTTCCTTTCTCACAAGTTCAGTTAAACTGTGGTCTAGTTTCTTCTTCCTCTACTTTGAGATAATAAAGAGAGTAAAAGGAAAGACAGTAAAATAAAATTGCTTTAAAGATGAAGTTGAAGCAGTGTGTTTATAGCAGAGTGTTTTTTAAGAAAGCCCAAATCAGAAACGTTTGAAGTTAAACTTAAATTTTATGCTATAAAATGGAACGCGAATCTTTATTTGAAAGCACGGAGTCGTGTGATAAGTACATAGCGAACTATTCTTTCGCCTTTTACTAAAGAATACCGTGTACTTGTCACTTTAAGCGGCATACGCCAATTTTTGGACAAGGATCTTCGTTAGAGGATCCTGCTATTTAGTTAAAGGATTTTTGTTATAAGATTTTGTTCTTTGTAGGGGTTCTATGGTATGGCTTTGAATTAGTTCTTTGTATTTAATTATTCTGCTATGTAATTGAATGAATTTGTATTTAAATTTTGTGTATAAATAATTGACTTAGTGATATCTGTTATTTTCCCAAACTCAGCTCAACGGTAAACTGGAAAATAATTTATAATCCAGGTATCAGTGTTGGACTCTCAGAAAATACCACAAAAATTAACAAACTTAATATGTCATCATATAGGTACATTAACAACACTGATTACAACATACTTACGATAAACACAAAATGCCACAAAAATTGGGATAACTTTGTAAAAAGAAACAAAAGGAGGAAATGAGTATATCTTTTTCTGTAACTAAGAACTATGAAGTGACAGCAATATATGTTACACAGATGTAGTCAAACCTGTTAGCACACATCAATTACTAGTAATTGCAGTAACACACATCTCATAGAAACAAAGGATTGGTTCACACCAACGAACACAAAGATTTCGGTAACAATGCATTCATCTGTTGACATTCTTGTTTCTCATCAGATAAATATACAATTCAGAAGAGATTGAAGGAACCAATTTCTTTCTCACAGACCTATCAATACGACAAAGAATAATACGATAAGTGAAGAAAACATGTTAACTGAAGAATGAGGAAATAACACTGCGTTAGCAAGAATTATTAATTAATCAAAGAAAGTAGTGAATAAATAAAAGCTTCCTACTAAATGCATGTAACACATCACCAATAAATTATCATTACATTTCAAGAGCTGAACATACCATTTATGCATGTATCATCATCTTGTGCATCTCTGTTGTCGTCAAAGTCAATTAAGGATAATCCGAAATTCTCGTAGAAACCCACACAATTCATAAATAACATCGATGAATTCAGTTATTACAATGTAATTTAAGGAAGTACTAAATATAAAGAGTATAAAAACTCAACTCTGTTTGAGACTATACTGCTTGATGGCCTAATTCAATGTAATATATCAATGTTAACTTTGTTAACTTTAAGGTCTAGAAAGCTAATCAATATCCTCTGTTAATCAAACAGTTTTTTCTGTATCAAATGCATCATAGTCATTCCACAAAGTCAATATAAAGGGAAAAAAATAACAAAAATTCTCATTAAACTACAACAATATAAGGGAAGAAAACACATATAAGCAACTTTTCACATTTGATATACTCATAACTACAAACAATATACCCAATTCATTATCAATAGTGTACTTACTTCCATCATAGATATGAAACGAAAAGACTTCAGATAAAAACATGCATTATGTGTATTGTGGATAAACAGGTTGTGAAATGTTCAAAATATCAGGTTCTTCTTTTTGATTTGTAAATATTAAATTTTAAAAAGGGAAAGCAAAATTATCAAGGAAATTTTAACCTTCTTCTTTTGACTTCCAAAAAAAGGAATTCATCTTCAATATCTCTCCCAATAACACCTTAACACAGGTTACAAACATAGATGCGATTATCGGCTTTTAGCCTTTCACAGCCACTAGAGGGAAGTGTAGAGTACCAGTTATTAGAATGAGTGTAGAACAGCAAAAAGAGACTTTGAGAACAAAAGGAAAATGACATTTTAAATGACTTTGGTTTGAAGAAGAGAAACCTATAAAATAAAAGATAATGTGAAAAAGAAGTAGAAAACGAACAACTGTTGAAGGAGCAAAGCTATGGAGGGAGGAGTGTGTGCCTCTGCACTTAGCCGCATCACAGATACTCTTGTGGTGTTTGCTTCTTGTTGAAAGCCCACACTGATCAATACAGAAAGTGAAAGTCAATTATATGCTATAAATTGGAAAAGCTTCATATGATCAAAGCACGGAGCCGTGTGATAAATACAAAGCGAACTATTCTTTCGCCTTTTACTAAAGAATACCGTGTATTTGTCACATTAAGCGGCATACGCCTATTTTTGTGAAGGGATCTTTTAGATCCTGCAATTGTAGTCTAAATTTTGCTGTTATTCTAAGTTTTTTGTATACTATGCTATATGCAAGATAATATTATTTGTCAGAGTTACTATACTATTATATGATAAATAATGTTGTGTGTTATGGTAAGTTTGGTCTGTTTGGTCTGATATTTGAAGGAAGTTTATAGACACTGCAATATTAGTCTAGATTTTCAAATTATTGCTGTTGTTTCCATTTATTATGTTTCTTTTAATATTAATAAAAGAAAATTTAGAGGATAGATTGCAAAAGGTTGTGTAAAGAGTACATTTTATGCAAGTTAAAAGTAAAGTTAAACAAAGGATGTTCATAAAAGAATATAGAGATTTAAAAAAAGTCTGAAATTGTCATATTTTATTATAGTGAAATATGTTCTTTTATTCTTTTTACGACTTTGATCAATTAATTAAATAGAAAATAAACTATTTTGACCATTTCATAAATTTTATTCATTCTATTTTGAATTTTATTACGTTTATTAAATTATTTATATTTAATCAAATTTTATTTTTTGATGTATTAACACTATCATTTAATTGATGAAATTGATTAACACATTGATTGATAAAAATAAAACATGAAGAAATTAAATTTCTAATTAAAAATATTAAACGTACATAAAAATACAAAGTTATTACATCATTCAAATTACTTAATAAAAAATAAATTACAATTAGAAATACATTAATAAACCAACAATTAATATGAATAAATCAATAATAAATAAGAATGCAGTTAAGAATTTTGATGAAAATTTCTCATTTTTTTACCATATATTCAAAGTCTCTAATTTTATACAAAGTATAATTTAATTATCAATATTTAAAATGAAAATTAAACTTATTTTAAACTATCACTAACAATAAAAAATATATTTTTGTGTAAAATTAAAATAAAAATTAGACTTATTATTAGTGAAGGTAGAAGGTAAAGGTAGCAGAAAAGCAAAATATATTTTTGTGTAAACAATGATTTTTTTTCCTATGTATATGTTCAACTTGATTTTACCGTTTCATCTTGGTGCAGTTTCATCTCTAGTGTTTTTTAGCTCAATATGTATTTGCATTTTATGAACATTTTCTGAAAGTTGAAATTGTGAATGTCATCGTGGTGAGAAACTCTTGTATGCAACAGTTGTATTTAATAAGAAAGTGATTAAATATACATGCATCTTTACAAAATTTACCAAATTTTATTTTATTTTGAAAACTAGGTGATTAGAGGTTGTCATTTTTTAAGGCATTGAAAAAAATGGTGTATGTTATTTGTAAAATAATTTTACTTCAATGCTATATTTGGAATCACAGAAGAATGTTTTTAATTATGCCTACAACTTAAACAATTTAATTTAGTAAATTTCTTATTATCTTTATTATATATTATATTAACAATAAAGTAGCTTATAAAAATGAAATGTTTTTTTCATATATAAAAAAAGTTCTCTTTTAACATTGGGACTTAAAAAAGATTGTATAAAATTTCTTATAGTTTTATATCGCTTAATAAAAAATTAAAATAGTTTAAATACTCTGTCACTTATGAAATATGATTTATTTTAAAATATGAGATTCTATTATTAATTTTATTTTTAAAAAATATCTCTGAATAATTAAATTACTTTAAGTATCAATTTCTAAACGTCATAACTTTGACATTCTTGTTATTTCTTATACTCTCGTTTCAAAACACAAAAGTGAGATTTTCCTCCAATTCATGGAAAGTAAAAAACTCCTTCCATCCATACCAAATTTTGATGGACTTTCTTTGTGTTCTATATTTGACCGTTGTTGTACACACAGAACAAATAAAGAGAAGAAATAAAACAAGCAAAATTATCTGATAGTTGAACAGTAAGAATAGATAATAAGGATAATAAAAATATATATATAACATATAATTTCAAATTTTCTAAGCAGTTGTAAATGACAATATACTTATAAACAGAGCATTTAATGTTTGGAAAATAAATAGCAATTTTCAAATGGGTGCATACCCATAGACTCCATACTTAACCGAAATTTAGAACAGTACACACTACAGAATATTAAAAAGTAAAAAATAGGAAATAAATTAACAAAAGTTTCACACATATCGAAAATGCAAGTATGTCTGTTAAGGTTAAACAAAATTGGTTTGAGAAGATGAAAAAACGCCTTAGCATTGCAGAAAACAAATTGGGTTGAGAAGAAGAAAGACATTATGCTGTGTGTTTCGGTCACAGAAAAGAACTCAACCAAAAAAAAAGGAAAAAAAAATCAGATCTTACCAATCTCAAACACTACCTCATGATTAAAACACAAACTTGAACAGCTTTAAGGTTCATCAGTGAAGAAAACCTAATGACATTTTAAACGACTTTTTGGGTTGAAGAGGAGTAACCTGAAATAAAAAATAATGAGACAAAGAAGTAGAGAACGAACAATTGTTGAAGGAAAGAGTGTGACTTTGGACTTAGCCGCATCACAGATACTCTCTGTGGTGTTTGCTACTTGTTGAAAGCCCACACTGATCAATACAGAAAGTGAAAATCACTTATCTGTTATAAATTGAAGAAGCTTCAGAAGGTCAAAGCACGGAGCCGTGTGCTAAATACAAAGCGAACTATTCTTTCGCCTTTTACTAAAGAATACCGTGTATTTGTCACATTAAGCGGCATACGCCTATTTTTGTAAAGGGATCTAATCAGATCCTACAATTTTAGTCTAACTTTTTTTAATGATCTTTATTTAAATAATTATTTATTAAAAGACTGTTATAGAAATGTTATTTGATGTATACACAAGTCACATTTCAATTGAGAAACACTATAACTTTCTAATATCAAATTTTTTTTAAAATAGAAAACAAAACAAAATGCCATATTAATAAGATGAAGGCGTATCATCCATATTTATAGACATATCTAAATTGCTAAATCTCTTCTTATAGACATATCTCTTCTTACATCTGTTCATTTTTTCCTTATATCTTTCCCTGTTTGTCAATATTCTTCTTTTAATAATCAGAAGTCTAGTTGCATAATATAATATGGTTATATTATATGAAGTTGAAATGACGAGTACATAGTATTGTAAGTGTTAAAATAGTGTATGAAGTTGAAATGACGAGTACATAGTACTTTAATAGTGTTAAAATAGTGCACATATCATAATACATTACTGAACAATCATTTCAATAATGTTATTATTATTTTTATCATAAATTACATATTATTGATATTTCACATATTAAAAGACAAAATTAATGTTATAGTATGTAAGTAAAAATAAATATTACTTTAATGAGTTAGACTCAAATCTAATTTTTTTTCTTACTATCCAATAACAATAGTTGGATTAACTTATAAGTAGGTATAAAATGTTAAAACAATATTATAAAAATCATCTAAATTTTAATAAAAAGAATTAAAACTATGATGCATGTGTTTAAATTCTCGGAAACATTTTCTGCAAAATCTTGTTGGTAGATTATGTGAGTCAGAGAAGAAGGGGTGAAAGTGATGTCTCATGTCATACAACTATGTGTTTGAGTTGTGGTCCATTATATCTTTTCTTTTATTATTTTATATTTTCTTTTCTCTTCAAATTGTTTCAGTCTCAATGGTTGAGACATAAAACAAGTTGTGCATCTATGGACCATTCAAATTTACCCACTTTAAAAACTTTTTTTTTGGATAAACTAAAATATAATATTTTATTCTATAATATAAGTGGTTTAATCCTTACATTCTTTGAATTACTTTCTTCTATTTAGTTTAAAGTTTATTTAAGAATATTATCTTAAGAAAAACTAGTAGTGACTGAAATGATTACAAATTTGAAATAATGAGATTTGCATTTCTTTTAAGTGATTTTAAGCATGATTGAATAAAAATAAAAAATTAATAAGAATATATTAGCAATCATATTAAATAATTAAAAAAGTGTTGATCAAATATGAATAATACAACATTGTTGGTGGTGCTCTATCTAGATCTCCTTATCTCATCCATCCACCTCAACTTTGAGCTTATCATTGGTGTTTTCCTGTCTTTTTCGTTAATAAAATCAAACATGCATTGTTCACTTTGGTTGAGTTTTTATTTTATTTTTATTTGAATGATTAAAAATGTGAAGAAAAGAGATAAAAGAAAGAATGAATGAAAGAAATGTTATTTCTTTAACTTTTTACTGTTATTTTAGTGTCTTTGTTTCGTGTCAATCTCACTTTTCAACCTTCAAAATAGAATGTTTTCTCACTGTGGATTCATGTTTAATATGTTATAATAAAATCAATTTATTGTTAAAAATTAGTTATTTGTTTTTGTTTTTAAGCACATTTAAGTTATCACTACTATTGTTTTTTACTTTTGGCATATTTTCACCATCTTCATTGAGAAAATTAGATTAGTTATATCACATCATTATTTGAAAGAATAAAAGTAAATATAATATATGATAATAAGTTTTTATTATACTAATTATCAAATTTGTGTTAATTGTGCAAGCACGAGGTGTTGAATGATGGTCAGTTGAGTTTTTTTTAATAATTATATATATATATATATATATATATATATATATATTATTAATTAACTAAAGTAAATAAATTATAAAAATTATATTAAATGTATTTAATTTAATGTGTCATTTCTTAAATTATTGTTATATCATTATTTAAAACTCTCATCCTCTCTTTCTTTTTTTTCTAATATCTCCTAACTCATACTCCTATTTCATCGCTCATTTTTTTCATTTTACATTTTTTATCACATTATTATTACATTCATCGTTTTTTACTCTCTTTTTTATCAAATGAACGTTTGTGATTATTTTTTTATTTTTACTTCTAAGAAACAAAAAGGATTTTGTATTTATTCAAATAAAAACATAAGCCATTGCATGGCAAAAAAGTGTTAATAATCATGAAAATTTGCTTGGATGCATAGATTAAATAAAAAAATACAGTGACAAAAAGAAGAAAAAAACAAAAAATCTGACACTACGCAATAGATCAAATGATAAAAATAATATATATATGAAAAAAAGAAAGAGTGACAGCAAATTCTAACAAAATTAAGAAAGAAACAAGTCTAAATGATACAGTAGAAACACTATAAGACTTTGTTTGATCAAGGTGAAATAGTAAAGAAATAAGGTTTTGTTCCTTGATTTAATAAATTAAGCTATTTTCACTTTCATCAATTTTAAGTGTGTACAGGATTGAGTTTTTTTTTTTTGTGTTTTAAAAATATATTAATAAATACTGACTTTTATATTTTAAGATATATTTAAAAAGTATAATATATCCAGTATTTGAAATGTTTAAGAAAAGATAATATTAAAAAAACTAGAAGAGAATTTGACCAATATATATATACTTTTTGTTTAAATAAATATAAAATGAATGATATATAAAATTTTGACAGTACATATTAAATACTGTTTATTTGAATGTTTGTAATAAGGAAAATGAATTTCTTATATCATAAGAGGATGAAAAGAAAGGAAAATAGGTCGCAGGGGAACAGAAGAATCTACTCTCTATATTAAGGTATCCAGCGCCAACAACACACTCAGTAGCATTTTGCAGTGAGTGTGTGAGAGAGAGTATCAGACATGGAAGATTCCCAGTTTGACGTCATAATCATCGGAGCTGGCGTCATGGGCAGCGCCACCGCCTACTATGCCGCCAAACGCGGTCTCAGGACCCTTCTCCTGGAGCAATTCGACTTCCTCCACCACTGCGGTTCTTCCCACGGCGAATCCCGCACAATCCGCGTCACCTACACCCAAAAACACTACTACCCTTTGGTCATGGAGTCTTACAACCTCTGGCAAGAGGTCGAGGCCCAAGTGGGCTACCAGGTATACTTCAAGGCCCAACACTTCGACATGGGCCCCTCTCACGATCCCACAATCCGCTCCGTCGTCGACTACTGCCAGACCTACGCCATCCCCTTTCAACTCCTCCGCCGCCGCCAGGTTGCGGAGAAATTCGCCGGCCGTATCGACATCCCAGAGGATTGGGTGGGTGTCTCCAACGAATATGGTGGCGTCATCAAGCCAAGCAAAGCCGTCGCCATGTTCCAGACACTGGCCTACAAAAACGGCGCCGTCTTTGTAGACAAAACCAAGGTGGTGGACATCAAGAAAAACAAAAACGGAGAGGGTGTGGAAGTTTTCAGCGCAAGCGGCAAGAGATTCCGCGGTAAAAAATGCGTGATAACTGTGGGTGCATGGATGCAGAAATTAGTTAAAACGGTTAGCGGGGTCGAACTCCCGATAGTGCCCGTGGAGACACACGTTTGTTACTGGAGAATAAAAGAGGGGGAAGAGGGGAAATTCGAGATAGGAACCGGCTTTCCTACGTTTGCATCCTTTGGGAACACTTACATTTACGGAACGCCCACACTGGAGTTTCCGGGATTGATTAAGGTGGGGGTGCACGGAGGGAATCCGTGCGACCCCGACAAGAGGCCGTGGGGTCCGGCGGTGATGATGGAGGAGTTGAAAAAGTGGGTGGGAGAAAGGTTCTCGGGCATGGTTGATTCCGGTGAACCTGTGATAAAACAGTCTTGCATGTACTCAATGACTCCGGACGAGGATTTCGTCATTGATTTCTTGGGCGGTGAGTTCGGAAAGAACGTGGTAATTGGAGGCGGGTTTTCGGGTCACGGCTTCAAGATGGCTCCGGTTATTGGAAGGATCTTGAGTGAGCTTGCGATCGATGGGGAAGCGCAAGGAGTTGATCTCAAACATTTTAAGATTGAAAGGTTCAGGATAACCTCAAAGATTTAGGTATCTTCATTAATTTATCTGTAACATCACATCACATATCACATCATCAATTTGCGTTTGTTTGTTTCCTTCAAATGTTTCTGTCCTGTGAGTCCAGGTTTGCTGATCTTCTTCTATATCAAATTATATTAAATTAAACCTGCTTCTTTGTATTTAAATAAAATGTTAGTGAAAGTGCAAGCTACAAAACGAAACTCAAAGATGGCGTAACAGCATTTATGGTGAATAGAATAAAATAAGAGTTAAACATGTCCGTATTCTATTCTACTACTTCAACTGTAAATTTGTTCTCATAATGTGAAAAGTGTTCACAAAAGGTTTATTATATTAACGATGCCATTACAGTAGAACGTCTACAGAAAAATAAAATACAGCAAAGGGAATCTTTTGTGCTATACATATGTCCAGAAAATGATTTTGTAGGACAAAATTGGTTTTGTTTTTTGTAATTTTATACATGGCTATTTAGTCTGAGAAATGCGTGCAGAGGTGTACTATGGAAAATATACTAAAATCCAAACACAAGACAGGCTGTCTATCACATGAAAGCACTCCAATCACAGTAAGCCATGTTTTTTTAATTACATATCAGTCAAACGGTTTGAAGCAATGATTTGTAATGCGGATTAGTGAAAAGATGTTTATTTTTAGGAAAATAGCTCTTTTAACAACTTTTTTTTTTACAAAAATATATTTCGTAGCTTGTGATTGGTCAAAAAGTTATAAACTATATGTAGTATGTTATCAAAAAGTTATTAAAAATAGTTGTTAAAATATCATCATCCTAATTTTTATAAGGATAATGATACTTTGACAATATTTTTTTATAATATTTTAATACATGTCATTCTGTTATTGGTCCAAAATTATTTCAGAATCAATAATAATAATCATAAACACTAACATGGACCAATTACAGAATGATACATAAATAATGTTAAAATGTTGTCAAAATATTATTATCCTTTTACAAGGTGATTAGACTTTGAACAAACGTATGTGCATTGGTTATGTTAAGCTTCGAGTTGTTAATAGGTTTACTTACTTTAAGAAATTATGTGTTTTGTAGTAAATATTAAGAGGGTGTATTCAATTGAAATTTCGAAAAACTTTTTTGCCGTAAAAAGCCTTTTTGATTTTAAAAAATATGGAAATACAAATGTTTCATGATTATGATTTTGTAATTTAGGTTTTGATTGATTTATGAAATATGAAATACTAATATTTGAAAATAATTTATGTAGTTACAAAAATTTTAAGATTAGGTGCACTGATTGTTCTCCAAAAGGATCAATGGTTCCTCTAGTAATGTTTGTTTTAAAATATCAAATTCTGTTTAAGGGAGTGATGATTCATCTAGTAATATCTGTTTTGAACCAATATTTTTTACTTTTACTTTGTTTACTATAAAATTTATTTTTATCTATTATTCTATTCTACAAAATGGCATGAGTTAAAATTACATTTTAGTAATATACTTAGCAAAATGACTCTTATATAAAATTAAATTAAAGAAAATTAAATACGATTTCTTCATGTTTTTTTACGTTTACTTTCTTAATGTTTTTTATTTGTAATTCAGCTAAGTGAAATTAGTTGAGTATGGATTATGTTACATCTTATATTAAGGTGTGAGGAAATTTGAGAAATGTTATGATATTCATAATTAATAATTGAAGCAATGTTAGTAAGATATATACATGACTAAGAATAAAATTTAAAGTGGTTGGAAATCTTTTAATTAAAAATAATCATTTAATAATTTTTATCTTAAAAATTAATTTTACGAAGAAGAGTTAAATTTTACACCATGTACATGTGTGTGTGTGTGTGTATATATATATATATATATATATATATATATATATATATATATATATATATATATATATATATATATATATATATATACTCTATCCTTTAAAATAATACATCAAAATTATTCTTTATATCTTTTATATGATATCAGAGCCAAACACCGATATCCTCTATAATATAGGAATTAGTGTTTTTTTTGATATTTTTTATGGCTTCTTTCGATAAAAATCAATCGGAGAAATGTGATTTTGGGACTTCTGTTGCTACCCATATGCACGAATCGCTCACCCTAAACGACTTGACGGCACCAACTATGTTGAGTGGTCGTTGAACGCACAAAACAAGATCAAAGACAGAAAACGTTGCGGTTTCATCTCTAGAACAAAGCTTGCGCCAGAAAACAAGAAATCTGATGAATATGAAGCATGGGAAGATGAAAAATTCCTAGTAAGTCTTGGCTTCTAGACTCCATGACGAAAGAAATCAAATCCCTATTTATTCGCTTAGCTACGACAAAGGACGTCTGGGACACTGTGTAGCAAACATACTCAGTCAACCAGGATGCATCCCAATCATATCAATTATATCGTGAGGTAATCTCTACTCAACAAAAAGGAGGATATATTATTATATATTTTGGTAAATTACAAAGATTATGACAAAAGTATGATACTATCACGAATTGTACCATGGAATATCCTAAAGATGTTGAGAAATATAACAACATAATTAATTCTAAACGAGTTTATGTATATCTTCGTTAATTTATGTGTCACATCACATTACATTATCAATTTGAGTTTGTTTGTTTCGTTCAAATGTTTCTGTCATGTGAGTCGAGGTTTGCTGATGTTTTTCTATATCAAATTACATTAACATGCTTCTTTGTATTGAAATAAAAATGTTAGTGAAGTGTAAGCTACAAAATGAAACTCGAATCGCGTAACAACATTTAAGGTGAATAGAATAAAATAAGAGTTAAACATGTCTGTATTCTATTTTATGACTTTATAAATTTGTTTTCATAATGTGAAAAATATTCACAAAAGGTTTATTATATTAACGATGCCATTACAGTAGAATGACTACAGAAAAAGAAAATAAAGCAACTGAAATCTTGTGTGGTTATACATAATTTTGCAAGACAAAATTGGTTTCATTTTTTGTAATTTTGTACATGGCTATTTTATATGAGAAATGCTTGCAGAGGTGTACTATGTAAAAGGAAAAAAAAAATTTAACAATTTTTTTTACAGCTTTTTTCCAATCGCCTATGGGGTAGTTCGTAATTGGTCTGTTTCAAATATACGAGCCAATAAAATAGTGACACATACTCTATTGTTAAAAAAAGTTGTAACATATCATAATCTTATGTAAAATATACTAAAATCCAAACACAAGACAAGCTGTCTATCACATGAAAGCACTCCAATCATAGAAAGCCATGTTTTTCTAATTACATATTAGTCACGTCAGTTTCAAGCAACAATTTGTAAAGGGATTAGTGAAAACATGTTCACTTACATTTTTATAAGCTGATTAGTGTTTTTCAAATACTAGACCTTACATAAACCTATCGATATATGTCCATTGGTTATGTTAAACTTACAGTTGTTAATAGGTTTTCTATCTTTAAGAATAATGTGTTTTATAGTAAATATTAGGTTTAAACCCTCAGATGTTTTGTAGGAGAGTCCTCTTGTTGAAAACAGTTTCAGTTGGATTTTAAATTTTGAAAAATCATAACAATCAAGCCATTTTCGTTAAGTGTTGATAGACGAAGTTAGTAGATGCTGAGCTATAATTTTCTTTTAGAAGACGTGTCATTGTGTATTAAATTCAGAACATGTCAACTTATCATCACTGCCACAGAAGCTGCCACGTCAGCATCATATTCTCCAAACAAGAACATTTCTCCTTCATTGTGCCGCCACCCTTATGGCCATGCCAACCGCCGTAGAAACCACCACACCACGACCTTCAACCACACTCCACCTAGCCCATGCGTCGTCATCAATCATGGCAACCACCACACCGAAAACGTGCATGAAACCCAAATGGAGCAAATTGCGCCATCCTTGTAGTCGCGCCACAACCAACTGTCACAAAGATCATGGAAATTTGCAAAGAGTCAAATCCAAAAAACGCACAACACCTAAACCCAAATAGTAAAGCTTCTTCGTGCATCTCTCACTTTCCGTCACGACCACTCAGAAAATCAAAACTAGAGAAAACCTCAAACGCACGAACTCAAATTGTGCAAATTAGTTCATCTCCTCGCCGCCATCACATTCCCCACAATCACTGGACCTGTAATTCCAATTTCCGCCAACCTCTAGAAACCTGCAACTAGAAACACAGAAGCAACAAAACCCAATAAGCCCCTAAATCATGTAAGCAAGCCTCACGCATCACCAACCATAGAATCGTAGTCAGCCAACGTTGATCTTCACTCACAAACCTGCGAGGGAGAAAAAGCTTTATTCCCTCAACCCAGATTCATCTCCAAATCGAGAGTTCTCCTCAATCACCAACCCAATTCGCGACGCACAAGCTCTCCATTGTTGCCATCAACATCGCGCTTCATCAGCTTCATCTCATGAGTTTGTTTCCTAGCGACGCATCAATAGGAAAACCCAGAAACAACCCAGAAACAACCCATAGCAGTTCATCGCACATCAAGATTATTACAAATTGCGAAATTGTTCTCCTTCTTCTTTGTGAATTCATGCACCTAAAAAAGGAGACCCATATTGTGAATGCAAAAGACCATCACTCCACCATGTTTGCTTGAACAGAGAAGCGGTATCGAGGGAAGGCGGTGAGGAACGGGCAGGGTGTTAAGGTTTTGAAATTTCCATAATCTTTCTAATTTTTTTTCTTTTATTTTATTAAATTTCATGTCATAATTTAATTATTTTCACGTAATAATATAATTCACCTCAGCATATTTATTGTGCACCACATCATCACAATTTAAAGTTGTTTCTCACCACTTAACAAGAAGGGCTTAATTGTTACGACTTTTTCAAAATTTAGGATCCAATTGAGACCGTTTTCAACAGGAGGATCCACCTAAGATTCTCCTATAATATGAGCATCCAAGAGTTTAAACCTAAATATTAAGAGGGTGTATTCAATTGAAATTTCAAAAAAAAAATTAACGTTATGATTTTGTAATTTAGGTTTTGATTGATTTATGAAATATAAAATAATAATATTTGACAATAGTTTATTTAGTTAAAAAAAATTCTAAGATTTGGTGCATTAATTATTTTCAAACAAAGAGTTTAAAGGATCGATTGTTTGTCTAGTATAAGTTTGCTTTGAAATATAAAACTCTATTACAGTTTTATCTTTAAAAAATGCTTTAGAAAGTGAAAGAAATAAATATTTTAAATGTCTTCTACATTGACTTGACTATCTTACACTATTATATGATAAAAACCAATACATTTTTACTTTTATTTTGTTTATTATGAAATTTATTTTTATCTTTATTCTATAAAATGATACAGAGTTAAAACTACAATATACTTAGCAAAATGACTCTTATATAAAAATAAATTGAAGAAAATTAAATACGATTTCTTCATTTTTTTTTATGTTTTCTTTTTTATTTGTAATTGAGCTAAAAAAGTGAAATTAGTTGAATATGGATTATGTTACATCTTATATCAAGGTGTGAGGAAATTTGAGAAATGTTATGATATTAATAATTAATAATTGGACCTGTATTAGTAAGAAATATACATTGAATAAAATTTAAATTGGTTGGAAATCTCTTCATTACAAAAAAAAATCTATTTAATAACTTTTATCTTAAGAATTAATTTTACGAAGAAAAGTTAAACTTAACCCATTTGTTATTACATCAAGATTTAGTTTTACACACTATATATACATACATGAGTACATCTACTGCTGGATGACATATCCTTTTTCTAGGGTACATGTACTTTTTCTTGGGCTTGTACCTAAGTCGGTATCAAATGCTTCAAATTTATGGGTTTTTATTTTCTTTGTCGTCTAAGGTTGTGCTTCTTCACTTTCAGAGGCCCATGTTTTCTCCTTTTTTTCCTTAGTTTTATCCATATTGCCTGTTATGTTCAGGCTTTGATACATTGTTGGAACGGTGCAAAAAGAACTCACTTTCCCCCTCCTGAATGGGTCTTTCAAGCTTTTCAATCTCCTTAATATGTTAGTTTGCAAAGCTACTCAAATATTTAACTCATAATTTCACCGGGTTTATAATAAATAATAAAGGCTTTATCATATATATAAATATATATATATATATATATATATATATAATATTTCATTTATTTAATAGAATTTCAACTAATAAGAGAAATGGACAAGTATTTCCTAATATACTACTAAAATTGTTGAAAAGTCTTAACTAGATGGGTTTATTGAGGAAATACTAATAACATTAATATCAATTCACATAATGAACTACGGTATTTTATTCAAAATTTTAAAATAATAAATTTATGAAATTTTTTATAAAATATCTAATTTTCTCATATGAGGTGAATTATGAAGTACGTTGAAAGTGTCTTAAGACACGATTAATGATAAACAAATAATTTAACTACAATTAACCAACTTCCATTTGTTTAACCTAAAAGTTGTATTTTTCACGCAAGAGTTCACCAAATTGATTTAAAAAGAATGATATGTGGGAATCTTATTATGGAGTTACAACTTGCAAATTGCAGAAAGTCCAATAACCATTTCCATAGTGCAAAAGAGATGGTGTTGGTTGTTATATTTAAGAATGATTTAGGTCAAAATCTGACTAAGATATAGTTTTATGTTGACGGTGGACAAAACACTTGCACAATGGGATGCTCCATTGATTACTAAAATATATGAAGAACAACTATGAGTTAGACTTTGTGCTTGAGATTCTTATAAGGATTTTAATAATGTTGAAAACATCATAGGATAACTAAAAAATGGCATTAAAAATAAGGGGTCCTATCCAACACTACATAGAATATGATAATTGTTTTATTAGCAAGATTATATGGAACAAGGAATCAAATCCTCCAACATATCCTTCTAGAATCTAATTTATAGCGTTGTGAATTGATTGAATAACCTATCAAAACCCTATCTTATTTATAAAAATAAATTATCATATTTTTTAAAATAAGTGGCACCGTTAAAATAAAATACTAAAATGCACTTTGTGAGGTACAGATCATAAGGGCTTTTCTGAAAGAGATTTGCAGATTTCTTCTTCTATCTATAATATGCCAATCTCACACTCCACTATTACAAAAATTTATGTTTAAATATCTTTTCTTTTTTAATATTTTACTATTTATATACTATAGTATATATTCTTATCAGAATAAAAGAATTCCTCAACAATATCATAAATTATAAAAACTAAAGTATTGTCAATATAAAATATTATGCGTTATACGTTTATCACATTATGAGTACTCATATATGTTTCAACAAATAAGTAAAGTTAGAAAAAATTCAATGGAAAATAATAAACGTTTATCCACAATTTATAAACTGTTTTCTTTTATTCTTGCATTCATTGAACGTTTATTTTTAAACAAAACTTAGAGGATAAGATTATGGTTTTATTTATAGTTTAAATAATAAAATACGGTTAAATTCTTTCCTTCGTCATACAAGCCTTTTCTCATTGAGGGATCATCAAGAGCATATTTGTTTTAAACTATAGTGACCATTTGTTGTTCAAAAGTAAATAAACAAAAAACATAAAAAATGAAATAGAATAATTGCCAAAAACTAGACAAAAAAATAAGTTATAAATAAAATCATAACCAAATGATAATGCGTAATGTATGTCAATCTTTTATTAATAATTATATTTTTAGATAAACAATTAAAATAAAAATATTAAAGTAATAAATAAAATAAAAGTAGTTAATTTAAATTTTAACGAATTTATAGCAATTTATTTTAATACACTATTATTTAAAAATATATTTTTTATTTACTATACTTTATAATGTTGTTTTAGTTTAATTTAAAATTATTTCAACTTATTAAATTTCTATTTTTAAAAATTTATTATATTAATTATTTTATAAACATATTAATATACTCTTTTTTTTTTTACTTTATCACATCTATCAAACCAACTATTATCATTTCATTGTTTCTCTTCTGTCTTTTTAAAAAAAAAAAACTAAACAACTTTTTTATTGTTTTTCTCTCTTTTTCTTCTTTCCTTCTTTCTTACTCCTCTGATTTAACGCGTGTATTCATCAAAAAGTCATTAGAAAAAAAAAAACACAAATTAAGATGGAATAACAACAGGCAGCCATGCACTGTAATTTAAAGTAATACGTTCGTTTTTGGTTGGCATTTCTTTATTGGTTTTCATTTAAAGCATCTAATAAGAAATTATTAGGTAATGAAAATTTTCTTTTTTGTACGATTATATATTATTTCATAAACCAATGTAGATCAAAATATTCATTATTTATTTATTTATTTTACTATTTGTACAACTTGTTAAAACCGTTCGACCTAGATATTCTGGTTCTACAATTTCAGATTATTCTTATTCTGATTTTCAATATGAGAACAAAAGATTAGTCTTTCACCCAAATTTTTAATTAAAAACATTCTTATCCTGTCGTCTAACAATTTTCATACTTTTTCTTTCTTTCTTTCAACCACGTGGATCAAGGAATAAATTTCACCTTCTTTTTCTGCTGTGTTAAATTAATTCATTACAGTGGTTGTGTACAAGTTCTATTGAACCTCTATCACCCATTCATATTATATATACATTTACGCTTAATCGGTCAGAAGAATCTACGTAATTTATTTTAAAATATTCATTTAAGTAATATATTATTAATTAAAATGAATATTTTTTTATAGAATTGGGTTTAATATTTAGTTTACCATCAATTGATTGAAAACAAGTAAACACATAAGTAACCTTTGTAAAAGAATCTGTAAGTTGACATTTACGTATGGTGGACGATTGAATATTCAAAGATTTATCACTTTCACAAATAAATAAAAAAATATAAATGTATTCAAAAAGAATAAATATTGTAGATTTATAATTTGTGACTTAAGGTTGTCCCCATTATATGTTGCTGTGTCTTCTTCTTCTCAACAGAACAAAACTAAACCTTCCTCTCTTGTTCATTTTCCATTTCCATGGCGTTCTGAGTGAGACCCAGAGAGAAGATAAATGGCTGTGGAGTTGATGAGCTTGCCGAAAATGGAGGAACAGAAGGCAATTCAAGAAGCAGCCATGGAAGGTCTCAAGGGAATGGAAAACTTCATCCATCTTCTCTCCAACGAACCCTCTCATCTCAACACTCACCTCACCCAAGCAACCGTTTCAAACTTCAAAAAGCTCATCTCTTTGCTCAACGGAACCGGCCATGCCCGTTTCCGTCGCGCGCCTCTCCCTTCAAACAACCAACCCATTCCACCGGCTAACCCGGTCACCGTCCACCAACCTCCCACCACCTTCGCCCCCACGCACTCGCACTCTCTCACTCTCGATTTCACCAAACCTAACATCTTCGCCGCCACCAACAATAAGTCCTCGGATCTCGAATTCTCAAAAGAAACCTTCAGCGTCTCCTCCAACTCCTCCTTCATCTCCTCCGCCATCACCGCCGATGGCAGCGTCTCCAACGGCAACCAAGCCTCCTCTCTCTTCCTCACCTCGCCTCCGCCGCCTTCTTCCTCCGGAAAACCGCCACTCGTCAAGAAGCGGTGCCACGACCACTTCGACGACGTCTCCGGCTCCACCAAGTGCCACTGCATTAAGAGAAGGTACACCCTCGTCGCACCTTAGTGTTTGACTCGGGCATGACTCGGCCAGTCTGCGTTCTAGAGTCAACGATTTCGGTAGTAGTGCAGTTAAAGGCATTCAATGGAAACAGTCACGAGGCACGCGTGACACTGACACCAAAGAGTTTTTTTTCTCTGACTTTTTGTACTCTGCCGCGTTTGCCAATCCACTTTTTTTTCGGAAATTATGTTTCACAATAAAAACAACAAAATATAACATACCAAACACGACCCGTCCCCACTTTCTCACGTTAACCACCTTCATTATTATTGTTGCCTTTGAATGTTGACCTAAGCGCCCTATGATTTTCTATTTTTAATTTTTACTAAAAAAAAAAATTTCTTTCAGGAAGAATCGGGTGAAGAAGACGGTGAGAGTGCCGGCGATTAGTACGAAAATCGCCGATATTCCATCGGACGAGTTCTCGTGGAGGAAGTACGGGCAGAAGCCGATCAAGGGATCACCGTACCCGAGGTGAGTGATGACGCGTGATCTGGCGTTGACTTTAGTCAAATGTTTGTGAACTGACGTTGATTTGTTATGCTTGGTTTGTCAGGGGTTACTATAAGTGCAGTACGGTGAGAGGATGTCCGGCGAGGAAACACGTGGAACGTGCTTCGGACGATCCGACGATGTTGATTGTGACGTACGAGGGGGAGCACCGTCACTCCATTCAGACCGCGTTGCAGGATAACATTTCCGGCGCCGTGGGTTTGGTTTTTCAGTAAACATAGTAGGGTGGTGGAATTAAAAGTTTCTTTTTATAGTTGGAGAGAAAAAAAATTAATAGGAATTGAATTGGGTGGTGGGTGGAATGTAAATGTAAATCTATAATCCTTCAAAATATTAATATGCTCCTCTGCTAAATTAATTAATTTGGCATCTCTCTATTGAAAACAAGAGTTAAGTTGATTTAATATTCTTAATATCAGTTATTGCATCTAATTAAAATATTTGGATTACAGTTTTTGTATTAAAACGATGAAAGGAACTGATTGTGTTTTCTCGATGGACACTTATAGTCATGGCAAACCTAAATGTTTGAATAATTAATTTGAAATTGAAATGTCAAATAATATTCCATGTTTCTTTTTCCTTATTCTAATTTACCAGTCTTATTTGGCTTTGTTTTCATACAACTTAATTTCATAGGATAAAAATTAATTTGTAATATATAAAAGAGTATAAATATCATTTTATTTATTACTCTCGTCGAATCTTGAAACCCTAGAAACACTGAATAGAGAGGTTTAAGCAAATAAAGAAAAGACAGCTATTACTCCGTTTTCAAAAGTGGTTGACAAAGCTTGCTAGCACGAAATTTACTACCAAGTAAAATGATGAATTTATTACCCATATATTCTGACCTAATTAGACATAAACAAGCCTGTCAAATTTTGAAAATGGGTTTTAGTTCATTTTAATCAATATGTGACTATTATGTTTCCAGCATATTCATATTCATTTGCTACATTTATTATATCTTTAATATTTATTCAATTGCTGTTCTTGCACCATTGTTCTCAAACATATATTATTTATTTTTCCACCACTTCCAAGACTTTCTTAGTCAAAGCTTAATATATATAAAAAAAATGTTCTTTCCATATACTAAAATTGATTTTGTTGATATTTGTTTATTACTTCGGGTTTGTAAAGTTTTCATATTCGAGCTATAATTGATTATTTAAATAGTTTATTAGACTGGTTCGTATAATAGGTTTTATGCAAAAAAAATTGAAGCTAATTAATTATAATTTTTTTTCAATATTGTATATGACGTCAATATTTCTCAGCATATTAATATAAGATTAGTTTCTATTGAGAATCTTTCGATTCTCTTAACGGTTTTGGTTTAGACCGTTCTTCACTGTTCTGGTTGAACAGTGGAGTGTTTCTGTTACCTTTTTCCCTTATCGGGACTCTATATACACAGAGTCCCTTTTCCCCATTCCCGGTTAATGAAAGATACACTTTGTATTTTGAATGTACTCAGATTTAATAAAAGAAGAGTTTTTCTTGCTTACCGTTTCAAGATCTTCATTTTTGCCTTCTGCACCGAAAGGATCCACGGCCGTCTCGGAGCTCCTCCGGCCAAGCAACCTCCGTCTCGCTCCCTTCTTCTCATCAGAGAGAATCTCTGATATTTCACTCTGCTTCTCATTTCTCTCTGCACAAATGCCACGCGTACACGTTATCAAACTGCGTTTCCAATCTTATGGCCAAATGGTAATTGGGCTTGTAAGTGCACAGTATCTGGGCCAAAACTAATATGGTATCAGAGCAGGTCTAGTACTGCTCTGCTTCGTTGCCACCGCCTGCTGTTCTTGG